>NC_090655.1:278703875-278956375 GCF_040937935.1 Hyperolius riggenbachi
TATTGCCATTATCCTCCAGTATGTAATGTCCCCCAGCATTGCCAGTCTCCTCCAGTATGTAATATCCCTCACCCCAGTACTGCCATTCCTCCCCCAGTATAGCCATGCCCCTCCCCCTGTGTCCCCCAGCATTGCCATTATCCTCCAGTATGTAATGTCCCCCACCCCAGTAATGCCATTTCTTTTCCAGTATAGCCAAGTCCCCCTGTGTCCCCCAGCATTGCCATTATCCTCCAGTATATAATGTCCCCACCACAGTAATGCCATTTATTTCCCAGTATAGCCATGTCCCCAGCATTGCCATTATCCTCCAGTATGTTATGTCCCCCACCCCAGTAATGCCATTTCTCCCCCAGTATAGCCATGTCCTGCCGTGTCCCCCAATATTGCCATTATCCTCCAGTATGTAATGTCCCCCAGCATTGCCAGTCTCCTCCAGTATGTAATATCCCTCACCCCAGTACTGCCATTCCTCCCCCAGTATAGCCATGCCCCTCCCCCTGTGTCCCCCAGCATTGCCATTATCCTCCAGTATGTAATGTCCCCCACCCCAGTAATGCCATTTCTTTTCCAGTATAGCCAAGTCCCCCTGTGTCCCCCAGCATTGCCATTATCCTCCAGTATATAATGTCCCCACCACAGTAATGCCATTTATTTCCCAGTATAGCCATGTCCCCAGCATTGCCATTATCCTCCAGTATGTTATGTCCCCCACCCCAGTAATGCCATTTCTCCCCCAGTATAGCCATGCCCACACTCCAGTATTGCTCCCTTCCCCCACCTCCATGCAGAGTAGTAACTGGAAGGATTACATTGGTTTATAGCTAGCTGTCACAGTGTGCTCCAGTCCTCTGCTCCCATTAGCCTCAGTCTCTGCCTCTCCTCATATCCTCATCCATCTACCACTACCAGCACTGCTGTAACATCACAGGAATGGTAACAGTGGGAGGGGGATGTGAGGAGAGAAGGCCAGCTGGAGAGGAGGCAGAGGGAGGACAGGACTGCAGCACACTGGGAGTATAGTGCACAGGTAGCTATAAACCAGCTTATTATGCTTTCCTGCAATACTCTGCATGGCCCCACCACCCACAAGTGACAGCAATGGGGAGGGCTGGGGGAGGGGGATCCTGTATTGGCAGTTTCACCACTGACAGCCGTATAACCTAGATTATCCTCCCCTTATTATCTATCCAAAGGCAGCAGCATCCTGTACAGATCACATGACCACATCACTGAGGATGGAGGAGGACCAGAGTCACATGACCGACAGGATATTCAACCTCACACTGGAGATCATATATCTGCTGACTGGAGAGGTGAGGAGAGTTCTGGGAGGTCACATGACATCACTCTTATCTCTATTAATACAGCACACAGCTAACTGGAGAGGTGAGGAGGGTTCTGAGAGATTATGTGACATTAATGTTGGTCTTTCCATATAGCGTTTTCCTCCAGTGAAGTCTGGTGATCATGTGACCATCACGGTGCCCCCACCTCACTCCCTGATATCTGAGGAATACAACAAGCAGAAGATTCTGGAAATCACCAGGAAGATGATGGAGCTGCTGACAGGAGAGGTGAGCGGTACTGGGAATTATGGGACATTATCCAGTAACAGCAAGGGGTGTGTCTGGGTGGTGACTGTATCATTGTGTGTGTCAGGTTCCTATGAGATGTCAGGATGTCACCATCTATTTCTCCATGGAGGAATGGCAGCATATAGAAGGTCACAAGCACCTCTATAAGGAAGCCATGATGGAGAATCAGCCGCCCCTCACATCACCGGGTAAGAGGAGATTCTTTATTACTTGTAATGGAGAAAGCAGTGCTTGGGGTCCTCCTAGATCCCCCTCATCAGATAAACACAAACAGACAATTCACTAAGGGCTGTTTAGCAAAAAAAAAAGGCTGGGGAAATACCGCTTTCTGTATTGTAGATTTTTTTTTTTTCCTAAGTGCACCAGATTGTCACTCATGCTTTAATAGGTAATGTACTGAGAAATTCTGCTTCAGTTCAGTAAGACCTGCTCGGTAATGCAGAAGTCTCACAGCTGTGGAGGAGGTCTCTGCAGCAAGCTGATGTTCTCTCCTACAAGTGTCTGCATAACCCATTCCTGTGTGACAGCTTACTAGAGAGTAAAGGGCTTCCTGCATCCCTTTAGATGTCTATGCCAGTAAAGGGCCTCTTCTGTGTACCAGTATATAGATCTGCATGTCTAAAGGGATACAGGGAAGCCTCTGTAAATGTCTCCTGCTGTTGTATCTTGTTTATCTTTCTGATGTCCCACCCGGTAATGCATATGATCAAATGAGGTGAGTAGCAGGACCAGGTGGCTCTTCCTATTGGCTTTCTCCCTAGTCTGTCAATTTTACCACATGCTGATTTCTGATTATTGACAGGTCCAGCCAGATCTTAAAAATACCCAACATTCTATTTGTTTTACCGAATGCTGTAATATTAGTGAATTGACATTTTGGAGGTATTCACCGCACAAGCCGGTAATTTACCTCACTAGTCTGTAATATTTACTTTTCAATGTGGTAACACTTAGTTAATTGAGCCCGTAGTATTCAGTCATGGTGTGTGTCTCCTACAGATGGATCCAGTAATGGAAACCCATCGGAGAGGTGTACAGGTCCTCTTTATTCCCGGGATTGTCTAAAGGAAGATCCCACTACCCCCCACTATTATCAGGTAGGTGGAACTGAGTGTCATTAGAGACCCCAAACTATGTGACATTGTTTCCTGTGGTCTCTGCTGTTATCTGTGTTCACATAATAAAGTGCTTCTTATTTTGTGTGATTAGGGTGGAGAACTGATACATGTAAGTGCTGTGGTTAAAGAGGAAGGAGAAGAGACATATGTGAGGAGTGATCAGCAGTCTATGGAGGAGGGTGACATGATGGGGACAAGTAAAGAGGAAGAAGAAGAGACATATGTGAGGAGTGATCTGCAGTCTATGGAGGAGGGTGACATGATGGGGACAAGTAAAGAGGAAGAAGAAGAGACGTATGTGAGGAGTGATCAGCAGTCTATGGAGGAGGGTGACATGATGGGGATAAAGAAAGAGGAAGAAGAAGAGGCGTATGTGAGGAGTGATCAGCAGTCTATGGAGGAGGGTGACATGATGGGGACAAGTAAACAGGAAGAAGAAGAGACATATGTGAGGAGTGATCAGCAGACTATGGAGGAGGGGGACATGATGAGGACATCTAAGGAGGAAGACATTATTGCAGAGATGGGAATTGGTGAGTGATAAACATTAGATATTTAATAGCCTTATTACACTGACTAACAGATATGTCCCTGCTGGGCACAGTACAGATCATCTTCCTCTCAGTATGTGTGGTAATATTACCAGAATTTCATGAATCTGCCAATTTGATACAATGTAAAGCAGTCAGTGTACAGCTTGTATAATGGTGTAAATTTGCTGTCCCACCAACATAACTCAACACACAGCCATTAATGTCTAATCCGCTGGCAACAAAAGTGAGGACACCCCTAAGTGACAAATGTCAAAATTACAATTAGACATTTTAAGGGCCCAATCCAATTCACTTTTTTTCCCTAAGTTTTCTCCTTGGTGATATTTTCATATCTTATCAATAAATGGCCTTTTAAGTTACCAACAAAATAATTTTACAGTTCTTTTTTCATTTGCAGAGTGTTGAGAAGTTATTTTAAGCAGAACATAAAAAAATGATGTCCTAGGAGAGAACTTAGCAGAGGAAGGGAATTGGTTCCGGCCCTTTCCCTCCCTGAGGTCATGTGACTGGTTAGTGTTACAAGGTCTCAGGTGTGAATGGGGAGCAGGTGTGGTACATTTGGTGCTATCGCTCTCACACTCCCTCATACTGGTCACTGGAAGCTCAGCATGGCTCCTCATGGCAGAGAACTCTCTGAGGAGCTTAAAAAGAATTGTTGCTCCACATAAAGATGGCCTAGGCTATAAGACGATTGCCAACATTCTGACACTGAGCTGCAGCATGGTGGCCATACAAAGGTTTAACAGGACAGGTTCCACTCAGAATAGGCCTTTACCATGGGCAACCAAGTAAGCGGCTCAGCATCATAGACAGAGAGGGGGGAGGGAGAGAGAACACACACACCACACACACACCACACACACACCACACACACACACACACACACACACACACACACACACACACACACACACACACACACACACACACACACACACACACACACACACACACACACACACACACACACACACACACACACACACACACACACACACACACACACACACACACCAGCAGTGGGTGGCGCTATATCCTCCTTGTGTGTTCTCCTCCCCTCCCTACCTACTGCATGTGAGAATACCTACAAAGGTGAAAACATAAGGACTGGAGTGATAAGACAGCACTCTCACTGTGAAAGCTTATCACTACATGTTAATAAGGCAAGCTTCTTTAGTGAACTAACACTTAAAATACAGATTGATGTGTGGTGATGTTTCCACTTGCCTTATTATCACCAGAATGATCTTAATGAGTTGTGGCCATTGGGGTTGATTCACTAACTATAGCGCTGTTGGCTATTAGGGGAAGCCGGGGTTAGGAAGGCTTAAAAGTTATATAAAAAGTAACCTTTATTTAAATTTAAAAGAAACAGGGAGATTGGCCATTAGAGGATGGGCAACAGCGACATTCAAGGAGAACTGGGGAGGAGATTGTGTCTCAGAAGTTCAGCAGAATAGGTGCCGTATCTATACCGGACTCTCTCCTCTCTCACTTCAATTCTACAGTTACTATTTACATGCTATAAAACACAAACTTCACTAACGCGCAACTAAACTTATGTTACGAACGCTAATAGAGCAGCACAACTTATTTCCTCTGTGCATGCTACGTCACGTGACTTAGTATTTCCTCTGTGCACGCAGATGCTTTAGTGAAATATTGCAGGAGCAATAAATCGCTACCGCGCGGCAAATCAAGGCAACTCCCATTGCCAAGTAACGTACTCTATGCTGCCACTAGCGCGTGTAGTGTGCACAGAGGAAATAGTAAATGCGCTCATAACAGTAGTTTAGTCGGGCTATTTGGCAGCGCTATAGTTAGTGAATCAACCCCATTGTATTTTATAGCATGTAAATAGTGACTGTTGAATTGAAGTGAGAGAGGAGAGAGTCAGGAATAGATACGGCACCTATTCTGCTGAACTTCTGAGACACAATCTCCTCCCCAGTTCTCCCTGAATGTCGCTGTTGCCCATCCTCTAATGGCCAATCTCCCTGTTTCTTTTACATTAAAATAAAGATTAAGTTTTAAATAACTGTTAAACCTCCCTAACCCCAGCTTCCCCTAATCAGGCAGTCCTTGTTGTATATGTGGATGAGGTCAGCCAGATTCTCTGCTCTGCATGGCCTGACCTATATTCATCATGGAATATTATGTTAGTGGCTTGTATAATCAGCTCCTGCAGCAGGACTTGTAATTCCATTAGGAATAGCGGCCGTGTTGTTTGGCCTCGCTCTCCCTGACCTCCCCACACTGTAATCTTGGATTGCAGGTTATTATTACAGTAACGCACTTTCTCCAACTAGAGCAGATATAGCCCCGCCCCCCTTGTCATAACCTCTGAAGAAGCGCTTGTGTGTGAAACTGCCGTCAGGCTCCCAGCAACCAGCACCCACCATTATCCACCCCCGCACCGGTACGTGTTTAGTCTCTTCTTATGGACTGTGAGGTGATGATGTAACACACAGCCTACTTGTCTGCACATTGCCAAATAAAGGAAGTTGTACAGCAGTGCCGACCATCCTCTTTCCTTTCATCACTAATGATAATTGTTCCTCCCCTCAGAATTCTCTAACAGGAAGTGATGATGTTTCTCTATTTGCAGCGCAGAGTCCCGGCATCAGGAACCTCTCAGAGACTCGTCTCTCTGTATCCACAGACTGTACAACGGATGATGATGTCACTGGACAAGAGTCTCCTGCAGATATCCTGGTTACCCCAAATATCCCCCCTGACTCCCCTCACCTGTCTAACCCTGAGGGGCCTCATACCCAGCACAGCTCTCCCCCTGCTGGAGGGTCTTTTTCCTGTTCCACGTGTGGGAAATGTTATACGTGGAAATCAAGTCTTGTCAGACATGAGAGATCTCACAGTGGTGAGAAGCCCTATTCATGTGCTGAGTGTGGGAAATGTTTTGGGCATAAAAGAAATCTTGTCTTTCATGAGAAATCTCACACTGGTGAGAAGCCCTATTCATGTGCTGAGTGTGGGAAATGTTTTAAGCATAAAAGAAATCTTGTCTTTCATGAGAGATCTCACACTGGTGAGAAGCCCTATTCATGTGCTGAGTGTGGGAAATGTTTTACTCAGAAATCAAATCTTGTCAGACATGAGAGATCTCACACTGGTGAGAAGCCCTATTCATGTGCTGAGTGTGGGAAATGTTTTGGTTATAAAGTAAGTCTTAACAGTCATGAGAGCTCTCACACTGGTGAGAAGCCTTATTCATGTGCTAAGTGTGGGAAATGTTTTGGTCATAAAGTAAGTCTTAACAGTCATGAGAGCTCTCACACTGGTGAGAAGCCTTATTCATGTGCTGAGTGTGGGAAACGTTTTGGGAGTAAATCACAACTTGTCAGGCATGAGAGATTGCACAATAGTGAGAAGCCCTATTCATATGCTGAGTGTGGGAAATGTTTTACTGAGGAATTAAATCTTGTCAGGCATGAGAGATCACACACTGGTGAGAAGCCCTACCCATGTGCTGAGTGTGGGAAATGTTTTGGGTGTATATCAGAGCTTGTCAGTCATAAGAGATCTCACACTGGTGAGAAATCGTATTCATGTGCTGAGTGTGGGAAATGTTTTGGTTGTATATCAGAGCTTGTCGCACATGAGAGATCTCACACTGGTGAGAAGTCGTATTCATGTGCTGAGTGTGGGAAATGTTTTACTGATAAATCATATCTTGTCACACATAAGAAATTTCATAGTGGTGAGAAGCCTTATTCGTGTGCTGAGTGTGGGAAATGCTTTGTGACTAATTCACATCTTGTCACACATAAGAGATCTCATACTGGTGAGAAGCCCTATTCATGTGTTGAGTGTGGGAAATGTTTTGCATGGAAATCCACCCTTGTCTATCATGAGAGATGTCACACTGGGGAGAAGCCCTATTCATGTTCTGAGTGTCGGAAATGTTTTGCACGGAAATCAGACCTTGTCCAACATGAGAGATCTCATACCGGTGAGAAGCCCTATTCATGTGCTGAGTGTGGGAAATGTTTTGTTCAGAAATCACATCTTGTTAGCCATGAGAGATCTCACACTGGTGAGAAGCTCTATTCATGTGTTGAGTGTGGGAAATGTTTTGTGAGTAAATCAACTCTTGTCAAACATGAGAGATCTCACTCTGATGAGAAGCCCTAGTCATGTGCTTAGTGTGGGAAATGTTTTGCATGGAAATCAATCATTCTCCAACATAAAAAAAAAATCTCACACTGGTGAGAAGCCCTATTCATGTGCTGAGTGTGGGAAATCTTTTTGACATAAGTCACAGCTTATCAGACACTTGTGTTGAGTGTGGAAAATGTATTGGCCACAAATGTTCTGATACATGTTTTTGTTTTTTTCTTCTTTTTTTTTTTTAACCATATTTACACTGAATGCTGAGGATTTTATCATGCTACTCAGTGCGTTGGTTTATAAAAGTGTTAAAGTCCCTGAACTGAAGTGACACAATGAGATAAATATGGGTACATATAGTACTGAGCCTAGTTAGAACTTGCTTTGTTATGCAGGAGAACAGAGGCACCAAGAGGATAAAAGGAAGCTAAATGAGCTTAAAAAACATATTCTTGGTAAATAGAGGAGGTAGTGGTGGACTTACCTCCTCCAAGTAGACACACAACAACTGTAGTAAAGACAGTCAATATATTTTAATTATGAACGCCAAATATGCAACAGAGGTGCCTGGCTCCTCTACTGACCACATATGCTATTGCTCCGTTGTTATTGCCTGATGAAACGGGATCAAACCTGCGAAACGCGTTGCATATTTGGAGTTCATAAATAAAATATATTGACTGTGTTTACTACAGTCGTTGTGTGTCTACTTGGAAGAGGTAAGAGGAATTTGGTTTTTAAGCTCATTTTTCCTTTTATCCTTTTGGCGTCTGTGTTCTTCTGCATAATATTGAGTCCACCCTGGGTGGAGGGTTGAACCCCCTTTTTTCTCATCTACAGAGAGCGACTTCTTATTCCTGAGTGGGGTCAGGAAAATCTCCCCACCTGCCTTTACAGTGGTTGCCTAATGGTAACCCTGGTTTGTGAGTATTAATATTTACTCTCAGTGTTCTCCACAGAAATTTTTTCCAGCCGGGTGGCATGAAAAAGTAGCCGGGTGGGGGTGCGGAATTCAGGGCCGATGCAACTCTGCTTACCGCAAAGGGTGAGGAGGAAAAACGATGACAGCCGGTGCTTACCAAAATTAGCTGGGTGAAGCACCCCTGTAAAAGTGCCTGATTAGAACACTGAATATTTGTCACAGTTATAGTTGAATTTCATACTAGGGGTGATCATTGCATTTAATGTCGGTTAATTTCACGTATCATACAAGGGTGTTTGTTGCATTTCAAAAGGGGGGGAGGGGGGGATTTTTGCTTTTCATATGCATGTTATTTGCTGCTGGTGTAGAGGGGTATTGCAGATAGTGTACAGGGGTCAGTATTATACTAAATTATCTGCAATACCGCTGGACCACAGCAGTAAACATCCATATGAAATTACATGCATGTGAACTCTGCAATAATCACTCCCCACCCACACACTGCCCTTTCAAGCCGCCTGCACACACCTTCAACACAGGATCTGTGTTCCATATTTAATTTTTTGCATCAGTGGGCAACTTTTAACACTTTGCCCAACTACCACAACCAGATTTGCGCTTTTTACTGCTCTAGGCCAACTTTTTACAATTGTATATCAAGTAAGGTATATCAGCACTTCTGACACAGACAGCATTCAGCACCATCCTCCATCTCCAGCAAGTCAGCTTATCTAAATTGCAGCTGACTGCAGTCATTGTTTGTTTGTTTTCCCAGGTCCCCTATAGCTTGAAAGCTCTGCAGACTGAAATATATCAGATAAAAACTGCTCCTGCTCATTAGTAGACACAGAGCTCTCATACCAGTTCCTGTGCAGTTCTCCCAGCATCAGAGCGGCATCAGAGCAGCTTGTATTGAAGAGAAGCTGGAGAGGGGGGTGGGGCAGCAGAGCTCAAGGCCGTGCACTGCCTGATGTTATCTGTGCTCTGAGTCAGCCTCGGAGCTGTGTGGATTCGGAAGGGATTGGACTGGCTGCTGACATTCATGCAGCCAGCCCAGGACAGAGGGAACACATTGGTTTCGCTGGGTGTGAGAGACAATCTGCCCGCAGCTTCAGGCTTTCTCCACACAGAGAGCCTCCCCCCCCCCCCCCCACAAGAGTAGTCTGCCTGCACTACGCTATCACACTAGATGTGTATCGGACAGCCGCCTCCACTAGCTGAGCTGCCTGCACATGTGAATGCATTGCAGACACAGGCAGCCAGCAAACAGCAGAGTAGAAACACTGTACTAGGGAGAAGCGGACACTCTCCACGAGGGACTAGGAACTCGGCTCACTCCCGCAGTATGCAGAGCATGGCCCAGCCAATCACTGTACCAGGAGGAGGTCACACAGGCAGAGAAGTCTCCTGCAGTGTATATAGCGGAGGCTTTCGGTAATGTCTGAGACGGCCGCTGATAGCAATGAAGTGCTCATGGCTGCAGTTTTACAGCACCACTTTTTTCTAGTTAAACGGGCAGGAAAGCAGGTGGGCAGGCATTCAAATCAGCCGAGCGGCCCGCCCACTTAATTAGGCCTGGGGAGAACACTGACTCTATCTAGAAACCATTTACCAGTACATAATACACTATTGGGGCTCTTGGTGTTCCTTGTTAGAACTTGCTTTGTGTTCACTTTTTTAAATTCCAATGTAATGGTTAATAAACCAGTTGCTTTATCTATACAAACGAGGAAGGATCTGCTGTCATATGCAGCCATGGCTCTCCTGAAAAGTAAATAAAAGCCAAAACACTTTTATCTGTCTGAATAAACACTTCTGATAACACAAGAGTGCTGAAATGATCATTATTTGTTTTTGCTGGGAGCTGAATAAACCAGATTTTACATCACACTGATTTTACTGCTGTGCATAATTCAAAGTCAGGATAACACCTCCTCAAAGTGAAAATAAGAATGTGAGACTCCAGGAAAGTTCTATATAACATTGTTATTTACCTGCTGTGAGCTGCAGATGTGGGGATATTAGAAGCTCTCATTCATCCAGACTGAACTGAGGAAAGGAGATTTCCCTCTCTCTGTGTCTCTGTTTTACAGTCAACAGCCCAAGTTCACCAGGAACTTTCCACCGGCGAACAGTTTGGGCCATCTCTACCAGCGACAGGTACGAACTCTAAAGAGTGATTAGCGCTGTGGAGAAGATCATTGGATCATCCCTGCCAACTCCCGATCTCCACACGGTGAGAATGAGGTCTAGCGCCACCAAGATTTTGCGTGACCCCTCCCACCCAGGCAACCACTTCTTTGAGCTCCTCCCATCGGGCCGCCTTTATAGGATCATCTCCTCTAGAGCAAAGAGGCGTAGCAGCACCTTCAGGTGTTCCTCCTGCGGAACTCTCTCCCTCCCCTCCTGAGCCCGCCCTCCTGCTGAACTGTATCCATCCCCTGCTGAGCCCGCCCTCCTGCTGAACTCTATCCCTCCCCTGCTGAGCCCACACTCCTGCTGAACTCTATCCCTCCTCTGCTGAGCCCACCCTCCTGCGGTAATCCTACCCCTCAGACAGCGGAGACTCCCCTGCGCTCGCTCTAGTCCTCCAAACACCACAGGGGTGCAGCACCCTCCTAGCATCTCTGTAACGCAATATCTCCTGCCCAGGTGTATTATTACCCTCATGCTGTAAATGTTTTCCACCTACACTACTTGACTATTGTTCTTGGTTTTGTCTGCCAATGTCTGTTTATCTGTTGCCAATGCTAAAGCAGTGCAGCTTAATGACAGGAGCGCAAGGTAAACATCTCCAGCGCAATCTATGCTATGGTATTGCAAACTTACGCATGCTCCATTAGCTTAACGGGCACGCCACTGAACCCACCCTGAGCCCCTGGCTTCACAGGATGACATCCCAGCACTTTGATTGGCCCAATAGGCTATTTGTCGTGTGACAGGAAGCCTATTGGTCTAATTATACAGGGAGCGCCCATTAAGTTAATGAAGCACACTTAAGCTTAAAGAACTAACCACATAGTGATAGTAACAAAGGTGGAAATGGAGGAATTATACAAGTATGCCAGATATTTCAAGTATTTAAACAATTTGTACACAGTGTTAATTATTTCAGAGAGGATTCAGAGTTGAACAAGTTTATGGCAGATGGGAAAAAGCTAGTTTTCAGTCTGTCTGTGTGTATGCAGATTGATGCAAACGTCAACCTGATGGAAGGAGCTCATACAAGGCATTTCTGGGTTGAGCATTGTCCTTGATAATGTTTTTGGCCCTTCTCATACAGCGAGTCTTAAGCCGCGCATACACGGCATGTTTCTGGATGCAATTATGCGTGGATCGAGCCACTGGCTCGATGCCGGCGCATCCCCGGTCGTCTGCGTGGATCAATTCCCGCTCGTCCCCGCCGGCGCTCGAGCGGGGAGTCTATCCGGCAGGTCATTGGACCTGTTGGATATTATCAATCGAGCCCATCAGCGGCTCGATTGATAAGGACAGAAAGTGCCGTGTATGCCCAGCATTATACAGTTATCCAGAAGTCTCAGCAACCAGAAGGAAAAATTCTGACCTTGCAGGATGCATACATCTTGTACAGTTCTTTATGCAGTAATAAACCTCTGTTACATTAAGGGAAGTCTCTTTTGTCTTAATTGGTTTTAAATTACTGTATTTCAACATTAGCTACCTCATGCCAATGGGCGTGAACGCGCCGGTAGCCCCAGGACTGCCTAACACCAATTGGCGACAGGTCCTGGAGCCGGTCCTGAAGCAGGCTGCGCGCGCATCTCCTGCTTGAGGGGCGGAGCTTCACACCGCCTTCAGTCTCTGAGTGGCGATCACCGCTCGGGAGACTGTAAGACGGCGAAACTGCCATCTTTTAACTAAGTACAGCACTGCGATCAGTAGCAGCGCTGTACTGGGGACAGCCGTGTAGCATGGCTGTCCCACTGGGGGACGAGAGGCAGAAGCCTATGACAGCCGATCGCTAGGATTGGCCGGCTGAGGGGAGGGAGGGGTTTGGGGTATAAACAAAAAAAAGGATAAAAAATAATAGAGAAATAAACAACTGGGGGGGCGATCAGACCCCACCAACAGAGAGCTCTGTTAGGGGGGGGGATCACTTGTGTGCTGTGTTGTGCGGCCCTGCAGCTTGGCCTTAAAGCTGCAGTGGCTAATTATGTAAAAAAAATAGGCTGGTCTTTAGGGGGGTTTAACACTTCAGTCCTCAAGTGGTTAATACTCAGTTTGGTATATAGTGTGGGGTATAGTACTGGTTTTTTTTTTAGCTGGGCCTATTTTTGACATTGATCCTCAAGCAACCAGAAACTACACTTATCCGGCATTTGGCAATCCCCGTTGGTGCCGGATAATGGGGGTTTTACTGCACAAGAGTTCCCAGTGATGGTAGTTCAGTGCCGATAATGACTTCTGTTGGTATTACAGCTGGCTGCAGGGCTTCTCTGGCAGCCTTGGTGCAGCTGGTGTACCAGGCCGGCATGCAGTTGGTCAGACCGCTTTCTATAGTGCATCTGTAGAAATTAACCAGCAGCTTCTGTGGAAGGTTAGCGCTCCTTAGCGTTCTCATAAAGTAGAGGCACTGTTGTGCTTTGCCAGTTACAGCTAAAGCATTGTCAGCCCAGGAGTGGACTATTGCACTGGCCACAGGGCATCTGGGTGTCACTGCAGTACATTGAGGCTCGGGTCTCTTCTGCTTTACACCTCAGTGGTAGCAGAGACTATAAAATTCAGGGGCAGCTATGTGGACACCTGAACCTGCTCACTGCTACACGGTACTAATCTGGGATTTCCTGAAACCTGTAGCGTATGCTCGCAGACCTTCAGCATCTACCCCATATATACTCGAGTTAAAGCCTATGCCCAACTTATACCTAAAAACATGGGAAAAATTATTGACCCGAGCATATGCAGCAGCACACCACATGCAGTACATTACAATGCTGCACACCATTACACTGCAACGCACCTGCTGCATTGTGAACATCACATAGGTGGTGCATTGCAGTGTGGCAAACCTCGGCTGTTATGCTACAAAGACCCACTGTGACCAGAGCCTTACTGTATACTGTAAGCAGATCTATACATGTAATGGTATGTGAGCCACATTCTGCACACTCACTTGCTTCAGCTCAGCAGACAATGCACAGAAATGCATGTATAGTTGTGGCTGTGCGAGGAAAGATCCCCCCTCCCCATCCAGAGAGGAGCAGCATGCATGGCAGACCTCTGTGTACCCCCCATGTGCGGAGTGATGTTGGCCCATCTTGTGTTGTTAGCCATGACATATATTGATGGCAATGGCAGATCTCTGTGTGTCCCCCTCCCCCGTGCATAATGTGCTGTACCAGATACTGATGTGATTGTGCCGCCCCTAAGTCTACCAGCCACTGCAATATATGTTTTTAGGCTGAGCAGTAATGGCTGCGTTTCCCCCACTATGTGCACTGTGTCCCGTATTGTGTGCAGCTGATTACAGTAATGCCCATTAGATAAAGGATTACCACCATGCTGCCGCCCACCAGAACAGAATGTAAGGCAGACAGCTCCTCTGTGTCCCTGCACCCCGAGTGTCCCCGGCATAAGCAGAGCGCTGTGTGTCCCCCGCTATGTGCCCTGTGTCCCGTATTGTGTGCAGCTGATTACAGTAATGCCCACTAGATAAAGGCTTACCACCATGCTGCCGCCCACCAGTACAGAATGTAAGGCAGACAGATCCTCTGTGTCCCTGCACCCCGAGTGTCCCCGGCATAAGCAGAGCGCTGTGTGTCCCCCGCTATGTGCCCTGTGTCCCATATTGTGTACAGCTGATTACGGTAATGCCCATTAGATAAAGGCTTACCACCATGCTGCCGCCCACCAGTACAGAATGTAAGGCAGACAGATCCTCTGTGTCCCTGCACCCCGAGTGTCCCCGGCATAAGCAGAGCGCTGTGTGTCCCCCGCTATGTGCCCTGTGTCCTGTATTGTGTGCAGCTGATTACAGTAATGCCCATTAGATAAAGGCTTACCACCATGCTGCTGCCCACCAGAACAGAATGTAAGGCAGACAGCTCCTCTGTGTCCCTGCACCCCGAGTGTCCCTGGCATAAGCAGAGTGCTGTGTGTCCCCCGCTATGTGCACTGTGTCCTGTATTGTGTGCAGCTGATTACAGTAATGCCCATTAGATAAAGGCTTACCACCATGCTGCCGCCCACCAGAACACAATGTAAGGCAGACAGATCCTCTGTGTCCCTGCACCCCGAGTGTCCCCGGCATAAGCAGAGCGCTGTGTGTCCCCCGCTATGTGCCCCGTGTCCTGTATTGTGTGCAGCTGATTACGGTAATGCCCATTAGATAAAGGCTTACCACCATGCTGCTCCCACCAGTACAGAATGTAAGGCAGACAGCTGCTCTGTGTCCCTGCACCCCGAGTGTCCCCGGCATAAGCAGAGCGCTGTGTGTCCCCCGCTATGTGCCCTGTGTCCTGTATTGTGTGCAGCTGATTACAGTAATGCCCATTAGATAAAGGCTTACCACCATGCTCCCGCCCACCAGAACAGGATGTAAGGCAGACAGCTCCTCTGTGTCCCTGCACCCCGAATGTCCCCGGCATAAGCAGAGCGCTGTGTGTCCCCTGCTATGTGCCCTGTGTCCCATATTGTGTGCAGCTGATTACAGTAATGCCCATTAGATAAAGGATTACCACCATGCTGCTGCCCACCAGAACAGAATGTAAGGCAGACAGATCCTCTGTGTCCCTGCACCCCGAGTGTCCCTGGCATAAGCAGAGCGCTGTGTGTCCCCCGCTATGTGCCCTGTGTCCCATATTGTGTGCAGCTGATTACAGTAATGCCCATTAGATAAAGGATTACCACCATGCTGCTGCCCACCAGAACAGAATGTAAGGCAGACAGATCCTCTGTGTCCCTGCACCCCGAGTGTCCCCGGCATAAGCAGAGCGCTGTGTGTCCCCCGCTATGTGCCCTGTGTCCCGTATTGTGTGCAGCTGATTACAGTAATGTCCATTAGATAAAGGCTTACCACCATGCTGCCGCCCACCAGAACAGAATGTAAGGCAGACAGCTCCTCTGTGTCCCTGCACCCCGAGTGTCCCCGGCATAAGCAGAGCGCTGTGTGTCCCCCGCTATGTGCACTGTGTCCCTTATTGTGTGCAGCTGATTACCGTAATGCCCATTAGATAAAGGCTTACCACCATGCTGCCCACCAGAACAGAATGTAAGGCAGAAAGATCCTCTGTGTCCCTGCACCCCGAGTGTCCCTGGCATAAGCAGAGCGCTGTGTCCCCCGCTATGTGCACTGTGTCCCGTATTGTGTGCAGCTGATTACAGTAATGCCCATTAGATAAAGGCTTACCACCATGCTGCCCCCACCAGAACAGAATGTAAGGCAGGCAGCTCCTCTGTGTCCCTGCACCCCGAGTGTCCCCGGCATAAGCAGAGCGCTGTGTGTCCCCCGCTATGTGCCCTGTGTCCTGTATTGTGTGCAGCTGATTACAGTAATGCCCATTAGATAAAGGCTTACCACCATGCTGCCACCCACCAGAACAGAATGTAAGGCAGACAGATCCTCTGTGTCCCTGCACCCCGAGTGTCCCCGGCATAAGCAGAGCGCTGTGTGTCCCCCGCTATGTGCACTGTGTCCCGTATTGTGTCCAGCTGATTACGGTAATGCTCATTAGATAAAGGCTTACCACCATGCTGCCCACCAGAACAGAATGTAAGGCAGACAGCTCCTCTGTGTCCCTGCACCCCGAGTGTCCCCGGCATAAGCAGAGTGCTGTGTGTCCCCCGCTATGTGCACTGTGTCCTGTATTGTGTGCAGCTGATTACAGTAATGCCCATTAGATAAAGGCTTACCACCATGCTGCCGCCCACCAGAACAGGATGTAAGGCAGACAGCTCCTCTGTGTCCCTGCACCCCGAGTGTCCCCGGCATAAGCAGAGTGCTGTGTGTCCCCCGCTATGTGCTCTGTGTCCTGTATTGTGTGCAGCTGATTACAGTAATGCCCATTAGATAAAGGCTTACCACCATGCTGCTGCCCACCAGAACAGAATGTAAGGCAGACAGATTCTCTGTGTCCCTGCACCCCGAGTGTCCCCGGCATAAGCAGAGCGCTGTGTGTCCCCCGCTATGTGCACTGTGTCCCGTATTGTGTGCAGCTGATTACAGTAATGCCCATTAGATAAAGGATTACCACCATGCTGCCGCCCACCAGAACAGAATGTAAGGCAGACAGATCCTCTGTGTCCCTGCACCCCCAGTGTCCCTGGCATAAGCAGAGCGCTGTGTGTCCCCCGCTATGTGCACTGTGTCCTGTATTGTGTGCAGCTGATTACAGTAATGCCCATTAGATAAAGGCTTACCACCATGCTGCCGCCCACCAGAACAGGATGTAAGGCAGACAGCTCCTCTGTGTCCCTGCACCCCGAGTGTCCCCGGCATAAGCAGAGCGCTGTGTGTCCCCCGCTATGTGCCCTGTGTCCTGTATTGTGTGCAGCTGATTACAGTAATGCCTATTAGATAAAGGCTTACCACCATGCTGCCGCCCACCAGAACAGAATGTAAGGCAGACAGCTCCTCTGTGTCCCTGCACCCCGAGTATCCCCGGCATAAGCAGAGCGCTGTGTGTCCCCCGCTATGTGCCCTGTGTCCCGTATTGTGTGCAGCTGATTACAGTAATGCCCATTAGATAAAGGCTTACCACCATGCTGCTGCCCACCAGAACAGAATGTAAGGCAGACAGCTGCTCTGTGTCCCTGCACCCCGAGTATCCCCGGCATAAGCAGAGCACTGTGTGTCCCCCGCTATGTGCCCTGTGTCCCGTATTGTGTGCAGCTGATTACAGTAATGCCCATTAGATAAAGGCTTACCACCATGCTGCTGCCCACCAGAACAGCATGTAAGGCAGACAGCTCCTCTGTGTCCCTGCACCCCGAGTATCCCCGGCATAAGCAGAGCACTGTGTGTCCCCCGCTATGTGCCCTGTGTCCCGTATTGTGTGCAGCTGATTACAGTAATGCCCATTAGATAAAGGCTTACCACCATGCTGCTGCCCACCAGAACAGAATGTAAGGCAGACAGCTGCTCTGTGTCCCTGCACCCCGAGTGTCCCCGGCATAAGCAGAGCGCTGTGTGTCCCCCGCTATGTGCCCTGTGTCCCGTATTGTGTGCAGCTGATTACGGTAATGCCCATTAGATAAAGGCTTACCACCATGCTGCCGCCCACCAGAACAGAATGTAAGGCAGACAGCTCCTCTGTGTCCCTGCACCCCGAGTGTCCCCGGCATAAGCAGAGCGCTGTGTGTCCCCCGCTATGTGCCCTGTGTCCCGTATTGTGTGCAGCTGATTACGGTAATGCCCATTAGATAAAGGCTTACCACCATGCTGCCGCCCACCAGAACAGAATGTAAGGCAGACAGATCCTCTGTGTCCCTGCACCCCCAGTGTCCCCGGCATAAGCAGAGCGCTGTGTGTCCCTCGCTATGTGCACTGTGTCCCGTATTGTGTGCAGCTGATTACAGTAATGCCCATTAGATAAAGGCTTATTTTTTACATTCACTCACTGGCCTTGATACTAATCAGTTCGCTGGTTGTTGGCCTAGCTAGCTACCTCTGAGCTACATCAATATATTGTGTAGACGCGCAATGGACTCATATGGCCTGTCTAACCAAAGGTAGAGCTTAAAGGTTAAATATAAATACAAACATAGGTAATAATTCTGCATATGTCTTCTTGGGGATTGTAAGAATCTGCAGGGTTCTTGTCATGTAAATCCCTCAGAAAACTGTATTCAGAGTCCTCTCTTAAAGGACACCCAAGGTCAAAATAAACTAATAAAAATAAACAATTGTATCTATCCTCCTCCTAAAAATGACTTTTTAATATATTCCACAGCTATTTATATTTAAATCTACTTTATAAGTTTTTACTGTTTTGTTTTTGCTCAATGACACATTCATTGAAGTATGCCAGAGCTAAAATATATGACCCATTGACCCTATTTATCTCTTTCTTTCTCTCAGAAGCCATTTTCTGCTAGGAAAGTGTTTCATAGTTTTAATTTTTTTATTAGTGAGGGTCACACTGTAATCTGACTCAGGCAGGAACCACTTACAGGGTTTGGACAAAATAATGGAAATACCTTGAAAATCAACACAATTCTGTATATTTTAATATGGTGTAAGTCCACCTTTTGTGGCAATTACAGCCTCAATTCCCAAAGGTATCGATTTATACAAATTGTGAATTGTTTCCAAAGGAATATTAGCCCATTCTCCAGTTAAAACACCCTTCAGTTCTTTTAGAGACGATGGCTGCGGAAATCGACTGCTTACTTGAATCTCTAATAACGACCATAAATGCTCAATTGTATTGAGGTCTGGGGATTGTGGTGGCCAGATGAGGATCTCCACTTCACTAGAATGTTCCTCGTGCCATTCTTTCACAATTCGAGCTGTATGGATTGGGGCCAGCGATGCTCATGCGAACTTTTTACTGCTATCCGACCGGATTCGGATTCCGGATACCTGAGCTGAAATCCGCATTGCACTATGTGGATTTCTGGCCGCATACCCGGATATCCGGATCCGATTACTGTAACTAAGGAAATGATGTCATTGAGCCAATCAGAGGGCTCCCAGCAGAAGCACTAGCAACCAATCACAGAGGGGAACTCTGGCCAGCCCCCCCCCCCCCCCGTATATAAAGCGGCGGCCATGATGGAAATAGTCGTCTTTGCTTTGATACTGCTCACTGAGGGAGATCTCCAGGGCTGTTTGGCTAAAGCAAGTGCATTTCCTGTGTAAAAGCCCAGCATTTTTGCAGCCTAACACCTGTACTATACCACTGTTGTATTGTTGTGTAGATAGCTAGTTGTGTTGTGATTTTAGTTAGTGTGTGTGTCAGTCTCTGTGCTGCTGCTGCAGGCTGCAGCAGCTCTCTAGGTCCTGTCTGTGTCTGTGTGTGCTGTTGTGCACACAGGCCAGCCCTGTGCTATTAGCCTTTAGCTATTAACTATTAGTATTATTATTAGCCTTAATAGCTACAGTATAGTTTAGGGAATAGGATTACTGTGCTATTGTGTAGTTAGTACTGCAGTTAGTTGTTAGAGTGGTACTGTGTTATCTTACTACAGGTTACTGCAGTGCTGCTGTCTGTGCTGAGTGCCAGTGTGTGTGACAGTCTAGAACGTTTGTGTGCACACTGTCTCCTACTATGCTGTCTGACACTCAGTGCTATTAAAGTCCAACACCAATTACCCTGATTTCAATAAAGTACAAGTACCCCACATTTATCTCATCAATCATCCATCACACAAACTTGTACTATCATATCTGCTGGAACTGGCACCCGGGGAAAGAGCAAGGCTAAGAAAAGAGGGAACGCTGGCACCGTCACCGCCAGCAGTTCTACCGCACCAATGTCCATTCTGCCGGTAGCCACTGGCCGTGGATGCACTGATTTTCAGCAGGGTCGGCGCCGCAAATTGGAGGAGAAAGACGCCGAGCCTGTGATGCAGCTAATGGTGGATGAGCAGGGCACCACCAGCTCTAAAACACAGAGCTCCACCCCCACCACCACTCCTGTTCGCAGGAGCAGCAGCAGCCGCCCAGCAGCAGTGCATGGGGACTCGTCAGTCATGTTGACTCTAGTGGGCAGCCTACCCACTGCAAGCGCAATCAGGGCTGTTACCACTGACTTTGAGGAGGATATTCTGGGCGCTAGGGGATATGTGGAGGAGTCACAGATGGTGATGGTGATTGTTGAGGAGGGGTCCTTGCCTGATGTGTCAGCAGAAGAGGAGTTGGGGGGGGGGGGGGGTCCGCAACATCCCAGCAGTTGTTTGAGGAGGGGGAGTATGATGATGCTGATAATTATGATGATGAGGTGAAGGACCAAGACTACCATCCACAGGAGGGGGATGTTAGCTTTGAGTCTGAGGAGGCGGATATGTCAGTGTGTCTGTCACGGAGGATCAGCATCACTGACATTGGCAGGAGCAGCAGTGGGCATGGAATGCGGGACCCACAGCCTGCTGCTTCATCTTCAGCCGCTACCACCAGCCGCACAACTCAACCCCAGGCCCCAACCACCGCAGGGAGAAAACCAGCAGCAGCAGCCCAATCAGGGCGTATGGGGAAATTTTTATCCCCAATCTGGCAGTTCTTTGATCTGCAGTCAGTAGATAGCAAGCTTTTCACATGTAACGTGTGCCAGGTGAATCTGAGCAGAGGTTGCAACCCCTCCAACTATGGCAACTCCAGCTTCATTAACCACCAGGCAAATAAACATTACATTGAGCATGAGGAGTTCAAGAGGCTGAAGGAAGCTGGCGCTGGCAGTGTTCCTGCCAAAACTACCACCACCAGAACCCCCTTTGCCACTCCTGCTGACACGGAGGCCTGTTCAGGCAGCCAGTCCTCAGTGGTCTCCTCAGCTTCCTGTGCAAGCCAGAAGCACCACCAGACCCTTTTGACCGAGTCCTTTGCAGTCAGGGTTCAGCCTCCCAGCAGCCGCCGGATCCGCCTGCTTAACGGCCTGCTTGCACGGGCCATGTCCTCCCAGCTCCTCCCATATTCCTTTGTGCAGGACGGGAGCGACATGCGTGCACTCCTGCAGTGCGCAGCGCCGGATTGGCCTGTCCCCAGCCGGCACTATTTTTTCCGAACGGCCATCCCAGCACTACACCGCTTCGCGATGGCCAACGTGGAACATGGGCTTGATCATGCGGTGGGGGAGCGGGTCCATGTGACCATGGACTCTTGGTCAAGCCGGTTCGGGGCAGGCCACTACCTGTCCTTTACCACTCATTGGGTCAGTTTGGTGGAAGGGAGTGAGGAGGGGACAGCAGCATCATCAAGCCAGTGGGTGGTGCCACCCCGCAGCAGGATCAGGGGAAGTGCAGCAGGTTCCTCTGCTCCAGTTCCACCCTCCGGCAAACCCGCCGTCGCCAAACTCCGAGAGCAGGAGAGGCGTTGGCTGACCCCCAGAGGCCTCAGAGTCGGAGAGGTGGTGTCCGACAATGGGGCCAACCTGGTTGCTGCCATCCACCGGGGAGACCTCACTCACATCCCCTGTCTGGCCCACGTCCTGAACCTGGTGGTGCAGACATTCCTGCGCACCTACCAGGGGATGGACCCACTTTTGAAAGGGGCACAGAAAACGGTGGGTTATTTCCGCCGTTCGGGCGGTGCCTCAGTGGCCCTGGAAGCCGTGCAGAAGGAGCTGAACCTGTTACGGCACCGTCTGATCATAGACGTTCCAACACGGTGGAATTCCACTCTGGCCATGTTGGAATGTCTGGTTGAGCAGAGGCAGGCTGTCAACTGTTACTTGGCCAAAGCCACCACAATGCCACCGTGTTCGGGACCAGCACCACCCACCTCTGAGAGATCATATGCAGTGCTGATTGGAGAAAAATGCAGCTTTTGTGCTTGGTCCTGGCACCCTTCCTGGAGGCCACCAACATGGTCAGCTGGGACCGTGCATCGGTTTGTGAGTGGGTGACCATGGTGTGCATGCTGCACAAGGCCCTCGATGCTCTGCTTGAAGTGGGAGAGGCAGCCTTGATCCAGCAGGAGCAGCAGCCACCTGCACAGTCCACCTCTGTGCGGCAGGAGGAGGAGGTTGAGAACTTGGAGTTGGAGGTCCCTGACCTTGAGGAGGAGGAGGAGGCACAGCCGAGTGCAGCTGCAGTGGTGCGGGGGTGGAGAGAGCAGGGGGAGGCTCAGGAATCAGAGGAGGAGGACAGCACTGGGGGTGACGATGAAGACCATGTGTCAGCAGAGATGGCAGCCCTCTTCCCCATGGCAGCGCACATGTTGCAGTGCCTGCGCAGGGACCCAAGGGTCAAACAAATGCGTTGGGAGGACATGTGAATCACCCTGATGCTGGACCCACGGCTGAAGGGGAAGCTGCATCAGTTCCTGCCTGCAGGAGGAGACCCTGTGCGCCAAATGAGGGAGTTGCAGCAGTCCCTGGTTCGGCGCTTGGAGGAAGCCTTCTCCAGACTCCCCCCCCCCCCCCCCCCCACTGTCACAGTCCAGCCAGCACAGCAGCAGGTGCCTGTGTCCATTAGCAGCAGGCGCCCATCAAACCTGCTGTCTCTCACAAAGGCGCTGTATGACACGCCGGTACAGCTGCCGAGTGAGGAGGTGCCTGCAGCAGCATTTGGCTCTCAAAGCCAGAACCAGCGCCTGACCTGGATGGTGGCAGACTATATGGAGCTCGATTCACAAAGCGGTGCTAACCCAGTTAGAGACTTTAGGCGTGATAACCATTGCACCACGCTGGTGAAAAGCCAGTTTAGGTGTGATAAGTTTAGGCGTGATAAGTTTAGATTGCGCGCAAAGTCCCGCACGCCAAGTCCCGCTCGCAAAGCAGCGTCATTAAACTCTATGCGAAGTGCACAAGACTTTGCTAGCGCAAAACTTTTGATCAGCTGTGCACTGCGGTGCTAACCCAGTTGGTGCTATAGTTATCACGCCTAAACTTATCACGCCTAAACTTATCATGCTTAAACTGAGTTTAGGCGTGATAAAGGGCTTTTCACCAGCGTGCTAACTGTTAGCACCGCTTTGTGAATCAGACCCATGGGGTCCTACAGCGGCCTTGAGAGCGACACCCCTGTGGACCCCTTGGATTACTGGGTCAAGCACCTGGATATTTGGAGCGAGCTGGTGCAGTACGCCCTGGAAGTCCTTGCTTGCCCCGCTTCCAGCGTGCTGTCCGAAAAGTGCTTCAGTGCGGCCGGTGGTGTGGTTAACGAGAAGCGCTCTCATCTGTCCACCCAGTCTGTGGACAGACTGACGTTTCTCAAAATCAACCAGGCTTGGGTGGTTGGTGAATTCCTGGCCCCTGTTGTTGGCAAAAGGGGGAAATGAAGTGGCTGGAAATCACTATGCCTGCCTTACCACCCTTTACCACCACATCCTCCAGGCTCCATCTTGAGTTAAAAGCCTGGTTCAAATTTTTTTACAGCCGTGGTACCAACACACTAGGTGCCATGGTGAACTATGTAAACACAATTGCTGTGTAATTTTTTTGGAGTTGTCCGTGCTGTCCGAGTTGTGGGGAGGCCCCAACTGCGGCAGTATGACCGCTTCGTGGAACCTCTCCTAATGTTTTACTGAGCCGCCGGGCCGAGGCATAGGCTGGAGAGGCTCCAGCCTCAGGGCGCAGTGTAGGAGGGGGTGCAGAATTCATTCAGCTGTTATTCCTAATTGTGTTTGAAGCAGAAAGAAATAAGAAAAGGGGATACTTGGCAGTGACTGAAAGCCAGATAAGGCTTTGGGGAGGTTGTGGGCCCTGTGGTGCCTCTTAGTGTAATAGCAATCAGTGTTTGATGGCTCGGTTGGCAGGGATGGAGGGGCGCACTTTGGTGTCTCAGCCTTGGGTGCTGGAGGACCTTGTCCCGCCTCTGCGTGGTACCAACAAACTAGGTGCCATGGTGAACTATCTATGCTGCCTGCCACGCGTTACACTTCTTCTCCTCCTCCTCCTTTCTTCTGCTGCCTGTGCTGCTCCCACTGCCAGGGTGCATCTACCTACTCCTCCTGCTGCTGCTCCTGTCTGTGGTGCCCACCAACTCCAGGGTCCACAAAAACTTTATTCTGCTGCCACCAGCTATTACGCTACTCCAATAGCTGCATCGACCTACTCCTCCTGCTGCGGCTCCTGTCTGTGGTACCCACCAACATCCGGGTCCACGCTAAACTATACCTTCTGCTGCCACCAGCTGTTACGCCACTCCAATAGCTGCATCGCCCTACTCATCCTGCTGCTGCTCCTGTCTGTGGTACCCACCAACACCAGGGTCCACACTAAACTATTTCTTCTGCTGCCACTGCCACCAGCTATTACGCCACTCCAATAGCTGCATCGACCTACTCCTCCTGCTGCGGCTCCTGTCTGTGGTACCCAACAACACCAGGGTCCACACTAAACTACATCGTCTGCTGCCACCAGCTATTATGCCACTCCAATAGCTGCATCGACCTACTCCTCCTGCTGCTGCTCCTGTCTGTGATACCCAACAACACCAGGGTCCACACTAAACTACATCGTCTGCTGCCACCAGCTATTACGCCACTCCAATAGCTGCATCGACCTACTCATCCTGCTGCTGCTCCTGTCTGTGGTACCCACCAACACCAGGGTCCACACTAAATTATTTCTTCTGCTGCCACCAGCTATTACGCCACTACAATAGCCTGCCATAAGCTATCACGCAACTACAAATACAATAGCCTGCCACCAGCTATCATGCCACTACAATAGCTTTAATTTTTTGGAGATGTCAGAGCTGAAAACGTCGATGTCCCACTTGTGCGGTTGGACTTTGGACACAATGTGGGCTGCATGACCGTCGACCGCTGTCTGGAACCTCGTCCTGCTGACTTCTGATGTTAATTTGCAGCCTTTTTTTTATTTTATGTCCACCAAATATTAAATTAGTGTTTCCCTTTCAAAAAAACATGATACTACATGCATCATTTACCCTAAAAAACATTTTGGAAGCAATTTAAAGGCCACATCCGGTTTTTCTTATTATATGGTAGAGGAAGAAAGCCCTTAAAAAATAGCACCTCCCACAGCAAAGTTTGAAAAAGAAAAACAAAAATCTTTATTCAACATTGGGTATATTAATAATCACAGTACTGATGATTCAATAAAGAATAAAACCATTTAAAAACCAAGCAAATATTCCAATGGAATATTTGCTTGGTTTTTAAATGGTTTTATTCTTTATTGAATCATCAGTACTGTGATTATTAATATACCCAATGTTGAATAAAGATTTTTGTTATACTTTTTCAAACTTTGCTGTGGGAGGTGCTATTTTTAAAGGACTTTCTTCCTCTACCATATAATTGCTCTTGTTTTGAGCCCTAGCACACACAGTTATTTGGTTGAGGTGTTGCAGATACTCCCTAGAAAACATCCGGTTTTCTACGCGGATATCCGAATAGGTCGGATATCCACAATTTGGATATCCACAGATAATGCGTTCAGATACCCAAACGAACACGGAGATCAGAACGTTCGGATTCGGACATCCGATCCAGATCTGGATATCTGGGTATCCGGATCCGGATCAATTCGGATTTTGAAAAGGGGTATCCGAGCACCCCTGATTGGGGCATTATCATCTAGAAAGATGGCATTCCCCTCCGGAAACAGTTCAGAACCATAGGATGAAATTGGTCACCCAAAATTCCTAAATAGTCTTGGCTGTTAATTCTTCCATGAAGGGAAATCATTGGCCTTGCAGATTTCCAAGAAATAGCACCCCAGATCATCACAGAACCCCCGCCATGTTTTACGTTTGGGAGAAGGCGGATGAAATGCTTCTTTCGGCTGTCTCCAAAAGTACACTCAGCGGTAGGTTCGAAATAAGGTAAACAATGATTCGTCAGAGAAAATCACATTTTTCCACTGCTCAAGGGACCAATTCTGGTGGTTTCTACACCACTCTAAACACTTTGAAACATTTGTCTTTAAGAGCAGAGGTTTTCTAATTGCAGTTCTTCCATGGAATCCAGATTTGTGCAGCTCCCAACGAACAGTTTTTGTGGAAACTGGGTTCTGTACGTGTTCATTCAGCTTTGCAGTGATTTTAGGAGCCGTGGTCTTGCAAGCTTTTCTAACAATTTGATTTAGAGTCCGACGGTCTCTCTCAGACAACTTCGACTTTCGGCCACAACTGTGCTTTGCTGAGGATGTTTTTCCTTCTCTTTCAAAGGCAGTCATTACTTTTGAGACAGTACCTCTTGAAATGCCAAGCATTTGGGCAGTTTCTGTTACAGTAGCACCTGCCATATGAGCACCAACAATTTGGCCTCTTTGAAAGTCTGAGAGATCTGCTATTTTTATAAATTATAACCTTTTGTTTAAATATCTATAAAAAAAAACAATTAATTTAATTAAACATATTAAATGACAACAATAATAAACAAAAAAATTAACATATGTCAAGTTTTCATTGCTTAAAACATGTTCAAGGATTATGATGCCAAAATGTTAGGTGTCTCCATTATTTTGTCCAACCCCTGTACATCCCTGATGTTTAACTCTTTCAGGCAGAGAAAGAAAAAAGGGAACACCGCCTAGTTATTTGTGTGCTTGGCACTGTACATACACATATCTATCTCAGCATGTCCTATGTCACCTCGGGTATCCTTTAAGATTTATTCTAGAGAAACAATTCTGATCATTCTAGTAATACATCATGCTTTGTGGACGTCCATTGAGATTTATCTTCTCTAATGTACAGACAGGCCGGCACCGTCCAACACTAGGAGTGTAAACAAATCCCAACATGAAAATCAACATAAGTTTCCCAGAATCCGGAAGAACTCCAATTATGGCCTGAAGTTCCTGGACCTGTGTAGTAGGTATGCTGCCCATCACAAATAATGGAGTTGACGCAAAGTCGTGTTTTAATCCCTAAAGGGCAGAAATCACATTATTCACAGCTCTGGGTGTCAGTGGGCTGTGGAGTGTCACACACAGAGAAATGCAATAGTGCTATCAAAATACAGTGAAATAATAATACACAGGAGTGATACAGTGTCTGGAAGTTAATGTAGCAACAGCAGTAGTGTGCACACAGCTCTGAGTGTCAGTGGGCTGTGGAGCGTCACACACAGAAAAATGCAAAAATACTATCATAATACAGTGAGATAATAATACACTGGAGTGGTTATGTGTGTGCAACAACAACTGAGGGAACAACAATAGCAGTTTTGTGCACACAGCTCTGGGTGTCAGTGGGCTGTGGGGTGTCACACAAAAAAAATACAGGAGACCGATGTGCTAGCCCTCAAATTTCAAATGTAAAGAACGCTGTTTTAGGTGCATCCCGTGTTCCACCTCTTAACTCTCTTCCAGTTTCTCGGCTTTTGTATAACGCTCCAAAGAGCATTATCCACAATATCAACAGGAAACCCTCTCTGGATCAATCAACTTCGAAGTTCTATTGCTTGTTGTCTCAATCTCATAAACTGGCTTAATAGAATAGATTTCCTTGTATTTTCGGGATGATAGATATCCCAATGCAATTCTACGTTAGTCTCAGTCTTCCTTCTAAATCCTCTCGTGTAGAAACCAGTAGGTGATGTCCCCACCACCACATCCAAAAATGGCACCTCCTCCCCTCCCCACACACTTGTAAATTGCATATTCAGATCGTTAATTTGCAAACAGTCTAGAAATGCATTAAATTCATCTCTGGTGGATGACCACACCAGAACCATGTCATCGATATACCTGGACCACACCCTAACTGGAGAGCGGAATGGATTAGCGCCCCCCAGAACATTATGCGGATAACAGGATACGCATACGATGGGAGGGGCACCCGGTGACGTCAGACGCCACGCTCATTTCAAAGGGGAGCTCAGTAATGGCGCAGTATACCGGCCTCCCTGCATCCCCAGAATATCTCTGATCATGTGACGCCCCCATGTAATGGCTGTAAGGTAGGGGGAGCGCTCTCTATTGGGGTCCTCCTCTGTTTTTACCATCCTGAAGAAATAAAAACGTTTTGATGACTATGGTAGAGATTAGATTGTGAGCTCCTCTGAGGACAGTCAGTGACATGACTATGTACTCTGTAAAGTGCTGCGGAAGATGTCAGTGCCATATAAATACATAATAATAATATGGTAGGACAATACACTATGACTATGAAAGGGTTTCGCTTGTGAGCTCCTCTGAGGACAGTCAGTGGCCGTCGTTACTGTGCCATGCCTGATCTAATTTCTTTGACCTGCCAGGTAAAATAGCGCTGCAGTATTGTTCAGGAAGCCTTAAGTACTCCCATTTCCGAGTACTGCCAAAGACTACACATATCA
Organism: Hyperolius riggenbachi; assembly: GCF_040937935.1. NCBI lineage: Eukaryota > Metazoa > Chordata > Amphibia > Anura > Hyperoliidae > Hyperolius > Hyperolius riggenbachi. The sequence goes on from NC_090655.1 coordinate 278,732,069, forward strand.
CTGTCCTCAGTGAAATACCCCGACAGCAACAAAGTCCTATTAATACAATGATAACAGATGCAGCAATTCATGTCACTTCTCCACAGCACTTCTAGCAACTTCAGAGACAGAGTAAGCCTCCACCACACCCCACTGTGATCCACTCACCGTGTGGTGAGACCTCCACTTAGGTCTATTCACACCTTGGGACCGTTCCCGGGCCGTCCCCCACCTCTAACGATCTCTATGATAGTTGTCCTCTGCTGACACCTCATCTCAGCACATTGACCTTCTGTATACCTCAATAAAAAAAGCTCCTCATAGTGTAAAATCGCCTTAATTTATTAACCAATACAATTGAAATGCACTCACATATTCCTTTAAGATCAAATCGTGCAGAGTAATCTAGATGCGGGCTTTCCCCAGCTTGTTGGCCGGCAGGCTTAGTTGGGCTGTCCTCAGTCGCGTCTCAACCGCTGCGTGCACGGAGATCCGCTCCCAATGTATCCAAGGTGCCTGCCCGCTACTCCACACTGTCCTTGCCTGGAGTCCCTTCCGTGTCACAGCTTTGACGCAGAAGGGACACCCGGCGTGTGTAAATAGACCTAAGTGGAGGTCTCACCACATGGTGAGGGGATCACAGTGGGGTGTGGTGGAGGCTTACTCTGTCTCTGAAGTTGCTAGAAGTGCTGTGGAGAAATGACATCAATTGCTGCATCTTTTATCATTGTATTAATGGGACTTTGTTGCTGTCGGGGTATTTCACTGAGGACAGTGATATTTGTTGTTCTGGATTGAGAGGACTCTTACCCTGTACTGTGAGCACTTTTCCTCTCTTTTCGTCAAATTGAATACATAGAGGAGGCGAACCAGGACCATATATATACATAGTGTTGGGCGAACATCTAGATGTTCGGGTTCGGGCCGAACAGGCCGAACATGGCCGCGATGTTCGGGTGTTCGACCCGAACTCCGAACATAATGGAAGTCAATGGGGACCCGAACTTTTGTGGTTTGTAAAGCCTCCTTACATGCTACATACCCCAAATTTACAGGGTATGTGCACCTTGGGAGTGGGTACAAGAGGAAAAAAAAATTTAGCAAAAAGAGCTTATAGTTTTTGAGAAAATCGATTTTAAAGTTTCAAAGGGAAAACTGTCTTTTAAATGCGGGAAATGTCTGTTTTCTTTGCACAGGTAACATGCTTTTTGTCGGCATGCAGTCATAAATGTAATACATATAAGAGGTTCCAGGAAAAGGGACCGGTAATGCTAACCCAGCAGCAGCACACGTGATGGAACAGGAGGAGGGTGGCGCAGGAGGAGAAGGCCACGCTTTGAGACACAACAACCCAGGCCTTGCATGAGGACAAGAAGCGTGCGGATAGCATGCTTTGTACCACCATGCAGTCATAAATGTAATAAAGATAAGTGGTTCAATAAACAGGGACCACGCGGCAACGCTAACCCAGCAGCAGCACACGTGATGGAACAGGAGGAGGCGCAGGAGGAGAAGGCCACGCTTTGTGAGACACAACAACCCAGGCCTTGCATGAGGACAAAAAGCGTGCGGATAGCATGCTTTGTACCGCCATGTAGTCATAAATGTAATAAAGATAAGAGGTTCAATAAACAGGGACCACGCGGCAACGCTAACCCAGCAGCAGCAGCAGCAGCAGCACACGTGATGGAACAGGAGGAGGCGCAGGAGGAGAAGGCCACGCTTTGTGAGACACAACAACCCAGGCCTTGCATGAGGACAAAAAGCGTGCGGATAGCATGCTTTGTACCGCCATGTAGTCATAAATGTAATAAAGATAAGAGGTTCCATAAACAGGGACCGGCAACGGTAACCCAGCAGCAGCAGCAGCAGCAGCAGCACACGTGATGGAACAGGAGGAGGCGCAGGAGGAGAAGGCCACGCTTTGTGAGACACAACAACCCAGGCCTTGCATGAGGACAAAAAGCGTGCGGATATAGCAGCAATGCTTTTTGCCGCCATGCAGTCATAAATGTAATACAGATGAGAGGTTCAATAAACAGGGACCGGAAACGCTAAACCATCCCAGATGTTCATCGGTCATGTTACTTGGTTGGGGTCCAGGAGTGTTGCGTAGTCGTTTCCAATCCAGGATTGATTCATTTTAATTTGAGTCAGACGGTCTGCATTTTCTGTGGAGAGGCGGATACGCCGATCTGTGATGATGCCTCCGGCAGCACTGAAACAGCGTTCCGACATAACGCTGGCTGCCGGGCAAGCCAGCACCTCTATTGCGTACATTGCCAGTTCGTGCCAGGTGTCTAGCTTCATGCCCGGTTTCAGGTCCAGCGGTGCCAGCCACAAATCCGTCTGTTCCTTTATTCCCCTCCAAATTTCCTCCCCTGTGTGCTGCTTATCCCCAAGGCAGATCAGCTTCAGCAACGCTTGCTGACGCATGCCAACAGCTGTGCTGCACTGCTTCCACGATCCTACTGCTGCTGGTGCTGGGTTAGCATTTCCGGATGAGGTACAGCTTTGAGATGCGTTGGAGGAGAAGGAGTCAGAGAGGTAGGTGCTGCTGTTGTTATCCAGCTGTTTGCGGCGTGGGCAACACCCGCGCCGTAGCAGGTGAGGAATCGCTGCCAGGCTCCACAAGGTTCACCCAGTGCGCGGTAAGGGAGATGTATCGACCCTGGCCGAACGCACTCGTCCAGGTGTCAGTGGTGAGGTGAACCTTGCAGGCAACGGCATTCTTCAAGCTTCGGGTTATTTAGCTGACCACGTGCTCATGCAACTCAGGCACTGCAGAGCGCGCAAAGTGGTAGCGGCTGGGAACCACGTAACGTGGGATGGCCACTGACATCATGCCCTTGAAGCTGTTTGTCTCCACCACTCGATATGGCAGCATTTCGCAGGCCAGAAGCTTGGCTATGCTGGCTGGCTGTTACTGCCACGGCCCGGGGGTCATTTGCTGGCAATTTCCTCTTGTGCTCAAACATCTCAGAGACAGACAACTCAACCGTAGCGCTGCACACCGAAGGGCTGTTGGTTGTTGTGTTTGATGAACACTGGGAGACCTCAAGAGCACTAGTCCGGAAAGTGACAGTGTCAGCATCGTCTGATGTTTGTGAATGTTGTGAACCACGCAATGGCTGGGCTACTGCTGCTGCTGAGGCGGGTCTGGTGGTGAGTCTGGTGAACCCAAGGGAGGCAGTGTTGCTGGTGGTACCCTGTCCTGCCGCGTTTGCCCACAGAGTGGGATGTTTGGATAGAATGTGGCGGCTCATGCTGGTGGTGGAGAGGTTGTTAATACTTTTCCCCCTGCTCAGGCGGGTCTTGCACACCTTGCAAATCGCCATGGTAACATCCTCAGTGCAGTCTTCAAAGAAAGCCCAGACTTTAACTGGCTGAGGACTCGGACCTCGTGCGTGATGTGCTGGTGCTGCTTAACCCACTGCTGGACGCTTGAGAGGTCATCCAAGTAATTATCTGGTCCTGTTCTTTTGGATCTGTGAGGGTTGTTGTCCTGGACAACATGGGCAGTATTGAGTGGGTTTTCTTGGGTGCTCCCCTGTGGCCTGTACGTGAACCGTCAGGGGAAACACCTCTTCCCTTGCCCATCCCTCTTTCACCGGATTTCTTCCTCATTTCACTTATCCTTAAAGTACACGCTGACTGGCAGCAGTACAGTGGCAGTACAGAAATGCTATACAGTGGTGGGTGAGCGGTGTACCACTATTGTCAGCAGTGACACAGAGCACAATGCTATACAGTGGCGGGTGAGCGGTGTACTACTGTTCCCAGCAGACACAGAGTGGAAGTAAACACAATGCTATATAGTGTGGCTGAGCCGTGTACACAGAGTGGCATTAAACACAATGCTATATAGTCTGCTATATAGTCACCCCGAACAGGGTGATGTTCTGCAGAACCCGAACAGTGGCAAACACTGTTCGCCCAACACTACTGGGAGGGAACGCAGATTTTAGTACCTAAACACACGATACAACATGTTTTCCGGGGTCGGACTCTGAGGCACATACAGATGGTCCCGATCATCATCCTCATCATACAACTCTTCTCCTGAGTCTGACCCACCCACCACCTCTGCCACCCCAACATCCCCAGACACAGACCCCTCATCGTCCTCAACATTAACTTGGGATGCTGGCCTGAGCCAGACCTCCTCCTCCACATCAGGCCCTATCATCTCCTCAATGGCAGCCCTCATTAATCGCTCTGGCGACGGACTGATGGACACAACGTTCTCCTCCGGGGAGGGCTGCTGCTGACCACTGGCTGCTGGGGTGGATGTTATAGCTTGCGTGGGGCGTTGGCTGTTGCTGTTGTTGGGAGTGCTGCTCACAGCGGAGGTCTCTGGGGAACTCATGTTGAGCTCATATAGTGGTTGACGGTGAGTGGAGTATTACTGATCCCAGCAATATACACACTGACTGGCAGAGTACGCAATGCTATATAGTGTGGCTGAGCGGTGTACACAGAGTGGCAGTAAACACAATGCTATATAGTCTGGCTGAGCGAGCGGTGTACTACTGTTCCCAGCAGAATCAGAGTGGCAGTAAACAATGGTATATAGTCTGGCTGAGCGGTGTACACAGAGTGTCAGTAAACAATGGTATATAGTCTGGCTGAGCGGTGTACACAGAGTGGCAGTAAACACAATGCTATATACTCTGGCTGAGCGAGCGGTGTACTACTGTTCCCAGCAGACACAGAACAGTAAACAGAATGCTATATAGTGTGGCTGAGCGAGCGGTGTACCACTATTCCCAGCAGACACAGAACAGTGAACAGAATGCTATATAGTGTGGATGAGCGAGCGGTGTACCACTATTCCCAGCAGACACAGAACAGTAAACAGAATGCTATATAGTGTGGCTGAGCGAGCGGTGTACCACTATTCCCAGCAGACACAGAACAGTGAACAGAATGCTATATAGTGTGGCTGAGCGAGCGGTGTACCACTATTTCCAGCAGACACAGAACAGTGAACAGAATGCTATATAGTGTGGCTGAGCGAGCGGTGTACCACTATTCCCAGCAGACACAGAACAGTAAACAGAATGCTATATAGTGTGGCTGAGCGAGCGGTGTACCACTATTCCCAGCAGACACAGAACAGTAAACAGAATGCTATATAGTGTGGCTGAGCGAGCGGTGTACCACTATTCCAAGCAGACACAGAACAGTGAACAGAATGCTATATAGTGTGGCTGAGCGAGCGGTGTACCACTATTCCCAGCAGACACAGAGTGGCAGTAAACAGAATGCTATATAGTGTGGCTGAGCGAGGTACACAGAGTGGCAGTAAACAGAATGCTATATAGTGTGGCTGAGCAAGCGGTGTACTACTATTCCCAGCAGACACAGAGTGGCAGTAAACAGAATGCTATATAGTGTGGCTGAGCGAGGTACACAGAGTGGCAGTAAACAGAATGCTATATAGTGTGGCTGAGCAAGCGGTGTACTACTGTTCCCAGCAGTGACACAATGACAGGGGGGACCCTGGCTAGCGTGGCTGGAGCGCGAACTACCCTGCCTGCCTACCCAAAGCTAAACCCACAGACAAATGGCGGAGATATGACGTGGTTCGGGTATTTATTTACCCGAACCACGTGACCGTTCGGCCAATCAGAGCGCGTTCGGGTCCGAACCACGTGACCCGTTCGGCCAATCACAGCGCTAGCCGAACGTTCGGGGAACGTTCGGCCATGCGCTCTTAGTTCGGCCATATGGCCGAACGGTTTGGCCGAGCACCGTCAGGTGTTCGGCCGAACTCGAACATCACCCGAACAGGGTGATGTTCTGCAGAACCCGAACAGTGGCGAACACTGTTCGCCCAACACTATATATACAGTCTTGAGGGGGTTTATATATTTTTTGCATATAGTGCGCTGGTTTGTAAGCATTCTACTGCCAAAGACTAGCACATCATATGATCACTCCAATCTGAATAATCTCAAATACCTTCTGTTTTAAAAGGGCAAAATTCTGTTTTGCTTAAAATTGAGTCCTTTTTATGCCCTTTACACACTCCTAGGAGTTCTGGTTCACCATGAGCATTATAGGCAATCTGCAACTCATAGTAAAGGAGATCCCACAAACAGAGGCTGCAGTTAGTCTATTCACCACAAGGTGGCGATCACACACACAGGAAATGATGTAAGACAGGAAGAAGAGAAGTTGCAGGAAGTGGAGAGGACACGTTGTTGGAAGAGGTAATTGTGTGATTCTTGTTATATACTAGCACATATATGGCTGCTGGGCATTGTACAGGATGTATTGCAGTGGGGAGATCAGTGCAGACATGGGCAAGTATGAGGATAGTAATAGTATGAATGAGCATAGAGATTGTATGCAGCAATAACTGTATATAGGAGAGATGGGGAAGAGAGCATTAGTGTTAGATGGAATGTGAGCAGTCACACAGGGCTTTTCTCCTGTCTGACTCACAGTGCTTGGGAGCTGCAGCCAAAGAAGGCATAGGGTTGCCAGGTGTCCGGTTTTACACCGGACAGTCCGGTTTTTGTGCGCTGTGTCCAGTGTAAAAAAACATGCTAAACCGGACAATTAAGTTGTCCGGTTTTAGAGCCCCCCCGCAGCGCAGGAGGAGAACAGCGCAGCAGAGAGAGAGCTGGGAGCAGCGGTGGAGAAGGGGGGGCAATCTCCCCCCCCTTCCCTCACCTTAGGGTGCTCTCTCTCCCCCGCTGTCTCCTCCAATATGATGTGCAGGGCTGGCGAGTGGCTGCAGGCGGAACTTACCTCTGTGTCGCTCCAGCGCCGGAAGTTCGGGTCCCGCAGCCGCTGAGAATCTCATTCATGAGCCGGACAACACTATCAGTCTGAATAGTGTTGTCCAGCTCATGAATGATTCGGATCTTTGATCCAGATCTTTTTTGAGTCGAAACTCAGCGGCTGCGGGACCCGAACTTCCGGCGCCTGCGACACAGAGGTAAGTTCCGCCCGCAGCCACTGCCAGCCTGCACATCAATATTGGAGGAGACAGCGGGGGAGAGAGACAGCACCCTAAGGTGAGGGAAGAAGGGGGGGGGAGATTGCCCCCCTTCCCCCCGCCCCTGGCTACCTATTCTGGGCACATATAGCCCCTGGCTACCTATTCCGGGCACATATACCCCCTGGCTACCTATTCCGGGCACATATACCCCCTGGCTACCTATTCCGGGCACATATACCCCCTGGCTACCTATTCCGGGCACATATACCCCCTGGCTACCTATTCCGGGCTCATATAGCCCCTGGCTACCTATTCCGGGCACATATAGCCCCTGGCTACCTATTCTGGGCACATATAGCCCCTGGCTACCTATTCTGGGCACATATAGCCCCTGGCTACCTATTCTGGGCACATATACCCCCTGGCTACCTATTCTGGGCACATATACCCCCTGGCTACATATACTGGGACATATATACCCCTGCCTACGTATACTGGGACATTTACACCCCTGCCTACATATACTGGGACATATATACCCCCTGGCTACATATACTGGGCACATATATCCCTGGCTACATATACTGGGAACACTGGCTGTTTGTCATTATGTGCATTTAGTGGTGAAAAGCTGTCTCTTTTGTGCATTTAGTGGTGAAAAGCTGTCTCTTTTGTGCATTTACTGGTGAAAAGCTGTCTCTTATTATGTGCATTTACTGGTGAAAAGCTGTGTCTTATTATGTGCATTTACTGGTGAAAAGCTGTCTCTTGTGCATTTACTGGGGAAAAGCTGTCTCTTATTATGTGCATTTACTGGCGAAAAGGTGTCTCTTATAATGTGCATTTACTGGTGAAAAGCTGTCTCTTATGTGCAGTTACTGGTGAAAAACTGTCTCTTATGTGCACTGGACCAGTACTACTGGTGAGGACAGTTAGTGACATGGCTATGTACTCTGTAATGTGCTGCAGAAGATGTCAGTGCGATATAAATACTATAAATTTTTTTTTAAAAAAGCCCATTGCTTAGCCCCACTCTACATAAAAGTGTGCTTCTGACTCCGCCCCTAACTCCACCCCTAACTCCACCCCCTGTCCGGTTTTCTCCATCAGCCGACCTGGCAACCCTAAGAAGGCACAGTCAGTAGCACCCCTTCCCCTCCTGGCCATTAAGCTGCATAATAAATGTATCACTAAACAGATGCTGCCTCCAGCCAGGATGTGCTCCCCGCTCTGCACCCAGCTCTCTTACATACGATGACTAGACCTCCCGCTTTAGCAGGGACACGTCCTGGATTTGGGGTTCCCTGTCCCAGGCTGCATGGGGTCCCGGGAAACATCCCGCTTTTGGCTGCAGGACTCTGGCCACCATCCAATGGGCTGTACTATGGAAAGCAGGCATGACCACCTGGCATCAACCTTACCCCCCCAGCGTGCTTCCCCATTAGCCCTGCCCTCCCTCCAATTGGTGCGGCCAACCCCGCCCAGCCTAACCGCACGGATCTCTTGGACAGGGAGGCAGGATTTTTGAATAGCCAATCCATACAGGAGAGCTCTTACTGATGTGAACTGCATCCACTCGCTGGTAAGAGTGGCATATAAGCTTCACAGCAGCCCGTGTCACCAGCACTGTCCCTCGGTGCCCCCTTCCCTATGTGTGTGTCCCTCTTTCCCCCAGCCCTGTCCCCACAATGTGTACCTCTCTCCCCACCACAGTGTGTGTGTCCTTCCCTACCCCAGCACTGTCCCTCAATGTGTATGTGTCTCCCTCTTCTCTCCAGTGTGTGACCCCCCCCCCCTTACAGCATTGTCCCTCAGTGAGTGTTCTAGTGTTCTCCTGCTGCTTCTCTCGCACCCCCCCCCCCCCCCCCATGAACCTTCTCTTGTGTGTGATTGTCACCCTTCTCCCCACCCAGTCAGTGTCATCCTTCTCCCTAGCTAGTTTCCCCTCCTCTCCACCTACTGTCACCCTCCTCCCCTTCCAATCAGTGTCACCCTCCTCCCCACCTACTTTCACCCTCCTCCCCTTCTAGTCAGTGTCACCCTCCTCCCCACCTACTGTCACCCTTTACCCCTTCCAGTCAGTGTCACCCTTCTCCCTCCCTCCTGTCACCCTCTTCCCCTTCTAGTCAGTGTCACCCTCCTTACCTCCAGTGTGCTGTATTCCATGTGTGGATGGTAACAAGTACTGAATTTTAACTTGTGTCTGCGGTAATGTTTGCCTCATTTACCATTTGCTGCATTTCATATGTCCGGACGTAATGCTTGCCTTATTTTCGGGGGAATAGTTTGCTGCATTTCATTTGACCGATGTATCGGTTGTTGCACCTCATGTGTCGTGGGTAACGGTTCTTGCATTTTTGATGTGTTGAAGGTCACGGTCTTTGCATTTCATGTGTTGGGGAAATGATTATTGCATTTCATGTGCTGCAGGTAACGGTTACTGTATTACTTGATGGCCAGAGTTGGCTGCATTTGCTACTTTGGGGTTATTGTTGCAGGATTTGGCATTTGGGGGCTCATGATTACTAAATGATATGCTTATAAATAGCATGACGCAGTTTTCGCAGCTTTATCATTTGCACATCAATGATGCAAATCTCCCGGTTAATCACATCATGGCGGAAATGCCTCTTTCTTATGTGTTTGGGGGACGTTGCCTAATTACCCCAGAGGCGCTTAGTGCTACACTGATCTGCAGCTGTTATATGCTCTACTTTTACTGCCTGATGAAGCAGGGTCACGCCTGTGAAACGCGTTGCACAATAACTGGAAGTGTGTAAATACAATTTTCTGTGGCTGTTCAAATCAACAGTTCTGTGTGTCTGCTTGGAGGAGGTAAGTCCACCACTACCTGCTCTATACATATATATTTAATATTTTTAGTCCTTTTTATCCTGTTGACGCCTCTGTTTGTTCTTGTACAATATCTGAGTCCACCCTTGGTGGAGGGGTGTAACCCTTTTTTATTTATCTATGGAGAGCAACTTCTTAATCCTGAGTGGGGACAGGTCTAATCTCCCCACCTGCATTTACAGTGGTTACCTTTGTGGCGACCCGGGTGTGTGAGTATTCTTTTACTTACTCTGCAGATTCATCCTTTGCCAGTACTTACTACACTATATTGGCTCTCTGTGTCCTCTCTCTGTAATTACCCTTCGGGTCACTTGTCTAACTTTTGGGAGGAAACTCTGGCTCACTGCCTCACTGTTACAGTGCAGTTAGCTCTGCCCATGTGATGTCATGGCCACACCCATTTTTCGCCATGGAGCACGCCGCACTGACAAAACACACCCCTGCCAGGCAACTGGTATTGCTTAAAAGGAAATAAATATGGCAGCCTCCATATCCCTCTCACTAAAATTGTCATTTAGGCTTTGTGGTTGGTGCCCCCCTCATCTATTCTATTACACGCAGAGCTGTGGAGTCGGAGTCGGGGCAATTTTTGGGTATCTGGAGTCGGGAAAAAATGCACCGACTCCGACTCCTAATGAATTTAAACTGTAATTAAATAGAAAATATGATAAAACGTTCTATTTCTCAGATAATAGTCCTCATAAATTCTATATACAGTAATAGCTGTGCTTAGCCCACAAAAATGAAATAAACCAATCAAACATCAAACTTGTGCTACTTCAGTAAAGCAGTCTCCGTATTTTTAAAGTCAGATATACATATCTGATTGTGACTGTATATATGATGTGTACACAGGAATCTCTTATATATATATATACTAAATAACATCTATGCTGTAAGAATAAAGCCTGATGTGTAGCTGTGTCACTAATAGAGATGGTCAATGAGATGGAAATAATTCTGATGCTGCTTTATGCAAATGTATGCACTCCCTTTGCTCATGAAATCAAATAATTTGATATGTTGTTAAAATTTGGATTGGTGACTATGAATTAAAGGGTACCTGAGACGGATGAAAGGGAAAGTTTTATACATACCTGGGGCTTCCTCCAGCCCCCTTCAGGCTAATCAGTCCCTCGCTGTCCTCCTCCGCCACCTGGATTTTCTGCTATGAGGAGTCGGTGGAATCCTAACCTGAGGAGTTATTCGGCAGATTTTTGTACCGACTCCACAGCCCTGATTACACGTGAGCACTTTACTTTTTATTCTTTATTGCTGCTATTGCTCTTTACATTATAGATGTTTATCTTTATCTAACATTATTGCTATTTACCCCTTCTGGAGCGGCTTGTGACACTTGTTCACCTGATTTGCTGATTATTTTTTTCTGGATTTTCTATCTCGCATATTTTAGCTTGTCATTTTTCTTTAGCAATATTTTTTTTTTATTGATGTATATCGTGTGTGATTTGTTTACATTGCATATATAACACTTAAAGAGAACCCGAGGGGGGCGCATCGCGCAGCCGCCATGAGCAGACGCTAGTTGGCAGAGCTCCGTCTTCGGGATCCTGAACTATCTCTCTCACAGCCTCTCTCACAAGCAATCTTCTCCCCACCTCAGCTCCTATTGACCAGGCAATGTCCAGGAGAGGAAAGAAAGACAATCCGCCACCTCCCGAGGCCCCAAAGAAGCAAAATCGACAGCACAAGCTTATCGAGCAATTCGGGCCCGCTCCATCTAAGATGGCTGCCGCGACCTCAGCCTCGGCTTCAGCTTCGGCCTCCTCCCCGCACTCCTCAGGACCTAGCTCACCCAGCTCTCTCCCCGAGTCGCCGCAATCCGCAGCGGAGGTCCCCCTCACAAAGCAGCAATCTCAACACCTATATAAAGACATCAGCCTCCTGTTCAAATGGGAGTTAGCAGCTGCGGTGAACGACCTCTCTAATCAGATCAAAGAAGTCGGGGAGCGGGTCGCCACACTCGAAAAGCAAGCAGATGCTCTGATAGATGCTGTAGCAGCGGATAAGCTCCAACTTGACGACCAAGATGGAAAGATCTCGGACATGGAACTTAAGCTAGAAGACCTAGAAAACAGGTCCCGGAGAGCGAACCTACGAATCCGCGAGGTTCCGGAATCCATTACGGAATTGAAAGAAATGGCCCTAAACCTCTTTTCCGCCATCCTCCCACAGCACGACCCTCAAGATTTCCGGATAGTCCGCATCCATAGGGCTTTGAAACGCCCACGCAACGCAGACCTTCCCCGGGACATTGTTCTAAAGATGCAGCACGAGGAGATGCGGGACGCCATCTTGGTTGCAGCTAGGCCTCTGACAACACTCCCAGACCTGCCTAACACGGTACGTCTCTATGCTGACCTATCTCCCCTCACATTAGCTCGAAGGAGAGACATGAGGCCCGCGACCCAAGCGCTTATTACAGCCTCTGTGAAATACAGGTGGGGTTTCCCCTTCTCCCTATGCTTCGAATACAACAACAGGAGCTATGCCTGCAAATCATTGGCGGAAGCCCGCCTTGCCTTAGGTCAATGCGGCCTACAGCTACCACCTCCCGATCAGCCCTCACTGCCTCAACGTTCTCCTAGGCCGACCAGGGAATGGACGGAGGTCTCCAATCGCAGGCGTCCACAGACCTCGGAAAATCTTTCTTCACCTCCATCTCCGGTCCATTCTTCACAATCTATATGACCATGGACAGGTTCTGTATTACTGACCGTCTTTTCTCCTCAAGTTTGACCTATCCTTAGGATTCATTCGTACTTTTCTACTTTCATATTTTTCACCATGATTAACACTTATCACCTTTTCTTCAATTTCTTCCATGTTGGAAGCATATTTTGAACTCTATGAGTATCTGCCCTCCAGTATGCAATATTACCACTAGGTGGCCCTCCTCCCCTCTCCATAACATAACAAGCTGCTCATTCCAGTGGCGAGAGGGATAATCCCACCTGATCTGATCCTTTTCCTGGGTTCAGATATCTCATAAATTTTTTTTTAGACTCCTTATGAGCTCCCAACCTGATATTATATTGACTTAATGATTAACATCACTGTTTTTAACCATTTCTCCCACAGGTCAAGTTTTCACCAAAAATCTGTCCTTCTTTTGTATTATACTAGTTTGACATAGGCTGCATTTTAGCTACATGTTACAACCTCGGGATCCCTAGGGAATGTTATGCTGTCCCCACTCTTAGATTCACGCATGTGGGTACTGCTAATATGGTCCCCTTCATCTGTGAATCGCCAGAAGAGGAGTTTTACCCTCTGGTTATGTTTTTTTGTTATAACAGTGTTCTCCCCAGGATCAATCAGCCGGGCGGAGCGCCCAGGTAAGATAAGTTACCGCCCGGCTGATGAAATCTCTGTCACTGCGAGCCGCACTCTTCACTGACAAGTGCCCGGCTGTCAGGATGTGCTTCTTCCCCTCTGCACACGAGATCTCGTGCTTCCCGGGCGAGCTCCTGCACTGATTGGCTCAGCGCATGGTAAGAGGTGTGACCATAGCGCTAGCTGCCGACTGTCACTGCAGAGTCCAGACTAGGCTCGTGACTGTGTAGTGTGTATAAGCTGTGTGGGGATGTGCTGGGCAGAGACTAGAGGCAGGCAGAGCGCAATCATTGACCGGCTGAACGTGTTAATTTATGTGCACGAAGTTCAGCGTATAAAGTGGGACGGAGCAGTGCGGTGGTCTGTGATTTATAGCACAGGGGAGAAACACGTGCTGGAGTCATAGGGGAGCTGACAACAGGATGGAGAAGTGTGGTGGGCTGTGATTTATAGCAGGAGGATCCCGGGCAGGTCATGGTGAGAGATGGAATGCTGTGTGGAGTCAGCCACAATGTAAACTGCAGACTTAACTGTGTGAGAGCCAGTGGCTGTGGGAGCACATAGCTCTCTTGTTATATATGTGTGCTTGTGTCGTGAAAGTCCTGTGTCCTGACTGCAATCCTTCATAATCATAAATAAATCTTTCCTGGACTCCTATGGGTCTGTTCTGCCTATGCAAGCCAGGGAGGAGCTGATATATATCACACAGTGCGAGACCCCTCCTCCATACAACCCAAAGAAAGATGGTTCCCTGTCCATTTGCAGCAGCCAGTCATGTACACTCAATCCACTAGCAACACAGTGTGAGGCATCTAGTATGAACCCCTCACCCACAACACCTGCACCAAGGGTGAGATCTCCCTCCCCACCTGATAGCTGTCAGTGGTATTATCTCCACCCACATCCAGTAGCACTCGGCGCAACCTTCTCCCTCACCTAGTATTACCCAGTAGGGAAACTCCTAGTGTTTTCCTGGAGGGAGAAGAGGCGAGATATACACGCCTGTATTGGGTATGAATGAATTTCGGGGAGGAGGAGCGTGTAAAGTGCGTTTCTTGCAACGCGATTATATCAGGTTTGTGCGTCAAATAGTCTTGCATGGCCTTGCGTCTCTTTTGGGGGGAATTGAATCCCCTAACGTTGTGGGAAACTATTCTAACCATTGGAGACAATAGGGAACATTTGGGCTAATAGTACAGGCATTGTGGCATAATGTAACAGAGATTAGGAAGGCTAGACCTATAGTTGGTATTACAGAGTTTAGACATGTCCTGGTACTTAGGAAAAGAAACAGTAGCATAATGGTATAACATATTACATAACTCCTTCCCACTGGAGGTTGAACAGGTTATTTCAGATGACTCAGGACGGTTTCTCATTTTGATAGGCTCTCTCCAGTTGAAAAGGATATGTTTAGTATCCTCATACTCTCATCCTAATGATCCTCTAAATACCTTCTCAACATGTACCAATCGTCTTCTGGCTTTGTCCTACGACCACTTATATTGGTGCGGTGACTTCAATGTCGTCCTTGTTCCCAACATTGACTCATTCACATCCCGTGATCATAGGCTAACCCAGAACAAACTCAGAACTCTTCATAAAATGATTGAATCCCTATCTATGGTTGACGTGTGGAGGGAATCTCACGGGCATAGCAGGGGTTACACCTACTATTCTCCCCACCATCGATCTCACTCACGCATCGATTTCATTTTCACTGATGCCAATAATACTCTTAATCTACTTTACCCTGTGCCTGGTCAGACCACGACATGGTGATGGCCCAGTTTGACTCGCAATCGCCTAAATTCATAAAACGCTCTTGGCGTTTGAATGAAGCAATGCTTACTAATCCTTCTATCATAAACGATATCTCACAACAACTCACAGAGTTCTTTAATATCAACAACACTCCAGGTATGGCCAAATCAACCCTTTGGTTATCCCACAAAGCATATATTAGAGGCCAGTTCATCAGAATAGCCTCTCGGGCCAAGAGGGAGCACTCAGAATCACTACGCAATCTCCAATTTAACCCTCCTGGCGGTTTGCAAAAAAATCGCCAGGGGGCAGCAAATCTTTTTTTTTAAATTTTTTTTTTTTTTTTTCATGTAGCGAGACAAAGTCTCGCTACATGATAGCCGCTGCTCAGCGGCATCCCCCCAGCCCCTCCGATCGCCGCCGGCGATCGGAGATCCGGAGATCCCGTTCAAAGAACGGGATCTCCCGGAGGGCTTCCCCCGTCGCCATGGCGACGGGGCGGGATGACGTCACCGACGTCATCGACGTCGTGACGTCAAAGGGGATTCCGATCCACCCCATAGAGCTGCCTGGCACTGATTGGCCAGGCAGCGCACGGGGTCTGGGGGGGGGGGGGCGGCTGCGGCGCGACGGATAGCGGCGAATCGGCGGGTAGCGGCGGCGATCGGGCACTGCACGCAGCTAGCAAAGTGCTAGCTGCGTGCAGCAAAAAAAAAATTATGCAAATCGGCCCAGCGGGGCCTGAGCAGTGCCTTCCGGCGGCTTACCCCGAGCTCAGCTCGGGCTTACCGCCAGGAAGGTTAAACTAGCTAGACTTGTTACAGAACATCAAACGTCCCCTTCTCTTTATCTCTATAAATTAATCAAGGATATAAAAATGCAGATAGATGTCCTTCTCTCTCGCCAAGCAGAGAAAACTTTCCGCTGGACCCAGTCTCGCTGCTATAAATTACTCAATAAACCCGATCGTTGGCTAGCATCCAAACTAAGAGAGAAACAGCAAATAAACTGTGTCCGAAAAATGAAACTCACCAATGGCAGAGAGTCCTGTAATCCTGATGAAATCCATGATCGATTCCTTCAATACTATTCCACACTATATTCCCAGCCCCCCCCCCCCCCGACTACCCAAGAACTCCAATCCTTTCTCTCCACCCTCCCATTACCATTCCTTTCACCTCTTTCAGCAACCTCACTCAATGCACCCATCTCCCATGAGGAAGTTGAGGAAGTGGTAAAACAACTAAAGAATCATAAAGCCCCAGGCCCTGATGGCTTCACAGCCCTATATTACAAAAAATTCTCATCAATCTTACTCCCCCACCTTACTTCATTATTCAACTCAATACTCAAAGGTGCAGCAGTCCCCTCGGAATTTCTGGCTTCCTCAATAACTGTTATCCCAAAATCTGGAAGAGACCCATTGACCCCCACTAATTATCGCCCAATTTCCCTCTTAAATTCTGATTATAAAATCTTTACATCAGTTTTAGTATCTCGCCTTAATAAATTGATCCCATCTCTTATTCATAAAGACCAAGTAGGTTTTATACCTCAACGCCAAGCCACTGACAATATAAGAAAGCTGTTGAATATAATTCATCATGCACACCGACTTAAACACCCACTTGCAGTCCTCCTTCTTGACATTGAGAAGGCCTTTGATACCCTGTCATGGCCTTACATGCTCTGTGCCCTCCAAAGATTTGGTATATCAGGCCCATTTCTTCAGGCAATTAAGTCATTATACTCCAACCCAACTGCTTCCCTCAAGCTTCCCTCCACGCGTCATTCTACAATAAACATTGAAAGAGGTACTAGACAGGGCTGCCCCCTGTCCCCAGCCCTATTCGCGTTGTGTATGGAGCCCCTTGCCACCAAAATCAGGCAGACGACTGACGTTCAGGGTTACCAAATAGGCCAGCGTACATATAAAGTCTCACTGTTCGCTGACGACCTTGCTCTGACCTTAACTAGCCCCAATACATCAATACCCTCACTGTTAGACCTTCTTTCATCCTTTAGGAACCTCTCTGGATTATCTCTAAATATTACAAAATCCGAAATCCTCCCCTGCAATATTCCCAGTATAATCACTGCTGACCTAGCGTCTCGCTTTGGGTTTCATATTCAACCTAAATTTATAAAGTATCTAGGAGTCAAATTATCTAAAAATCCATCACACATGTTTCGTGTAAATTACACCCCTTTATTGGTCTCACTTTTTAACTTGCTCAATACGTGGGCTAAATTACCGATATCTCTTAGTGGGCGCATACACTCAGTTCGTATGACCCTACTTCCCAAAATATTATATTATTTTAGGGTCCTCCCTATACCAGTCCCAAAAGACTCCCTCACCCCACTTCAAAGGGAAATCTCGAAATTTATTTGGGCACAACATCCGCCACGTATATCATCCAAAAGGATGCAACTTCCCAAATATGCAGGAGGACCAGCAGTCCCTAACATTTATAACTACTATATTGCTGCTCAGTTAGCTCACATTCCACCTACTCAGGCTGACTCAAGCTCTCCTCTGTGGGTCTCCTTAGAATCAGCACTCCTATCTCCGCATAAACTAGACGCGTTGGTCTGGTCTTCGTTATCACATCCTACCAGACTGCTTCTTGATTCCCCATACACTTTACATACTTTTAAAATTTGGAAGAGATACAGGTACACCCTGGGCCTACAAGCTACCCCTTCCTTGTCCACACGGCTGTTTGGTAACCCTGACTTTCCCCCGGGCCTAACTACTGATCTCCTATGGCTGGCTTCTTCCCAATACACTAGGTTACATAAGTTTCAGAGATATGGGAAGCTACTCCACCCCGCTACCCTATCTGAGACCCTTTTATGTAGGCCACACCAATTTTTCCAACTCCAACAGGCCCACCACTTTTGGTCCTCCTTAGGTCACCTAACTCCCGACTCCTCATATACATATTTTGAGAACTTCTGCAATTCTTCCCCTTTGGGAGGTGGAATCATATCATATCTCTATAACTTATTAGCTACCCAGGCTCAGGATGCTATGGGTCCCGTTTTGGAAAAATGGGAAATGGATTTAAGTTTTCACCAAACCCCAAAAAGATGGGCCCACTGTTTTGAGACTCTCATGAAAGGGAGCGCAGTGTTCTCCCCAGGCTCTTTTAGCCGGGTGCTCCACCCGGCTAGATTTGGTGACCACCCGGCTGTCATCGGCTCACCTCCTCACCTCCTCCTATGCTGTAAGCAGAGTTGCCCTGCATTTTCATCTCGACCCACCCGGCTACTTTTTCATGCCACCCGGCTACTATTTCATGCCACCCGGCTGGAAAAAAATTCTGGGGAGAACACTATACTTCTCCATGCTCGAAACCAATGTTAAGCTCCTCCATAGGGCCTACCTGACCCCAGAGAGAGTCTCCAGTATCTTCCCCAAAGCTTCCTCTCTATGCTACAGGGGGTGTGGGGTGAAGGGATCCTTAACCCATATGTGGTGGTCCTGTCCACTAGTCGCAAACTTTTGGTCACAAATTGCTGGTCTTATATCCACAGTCCTCCAGACTCCCTTCTCTCCCATCCCCACTGTCTTCCTCCTAGGTGACAAACCCAACAATGTTAAACACCCAGCCCATAGGCTAATCCAGCATATTGTAAACTCTGCAAAAATCTATTTGGCCTCTCGCTGGAAAGACTCAACTCTCTCTCTACAACATGTTATTGATAAGGTTCATAAAACTATGATCCTGGAGAGAATGGTTGCAGTCACGGAGGACCAAATGATACAATTTACTAACACATGGTCCCCCTGGGTAGATTATGCAGACAATAGGGGTCTCCATTATCTGCTGTTTTTTTCTTAAATTTAGTAAAGATAATCTGGCAACTGTCCTTTTCTAATCTCTGGCTTTTCCTCTTCGCCTGGCTCTATTGACCCAATTAAAGCATCTAGTCACTGGTACCTAATGCACATGATGGTATGTTCTATTTTGTTTCTTGTTCACTATATACCCTTTTATCATAAGCCCCCTGCGTGGGGAAAGTTGTAATGTATCATCTGTTTAAATCTGCTTTACTGCAATAAAAACCTTTGAAACTAAAGAGAACCCGAGGTGTGTTTAAAGAATGTTATCTGCATACAGAGGCTGGATCTGCCTATACAGCCCAGCTTCTGTTGCTATCCCAAACCCCACTAAGGTCCCCCTGCACTCTGCAATCCCTCATAAATCACAGCCATGCTGTGAGGCTGTATTTACATCTGTAGTGTCAGTCTCAGCTGCTCCCCCGCCTCCTGCATAGCTCCGGTCCCTGCCCCCGTCCCTTCCCTCCAATCAGCAGGGAGGGAAGGGATGCAGGTGGGGACCGAAGTTCTGCAGGAGGCGGGGAGAGCAGCAGACTGACACTATAGAGATAAACACAGCCAGCTCTGACAAGCTGTTTGTCAGCAGCGCGGCTGTGATTTATGAGGGATTGCAGAGTGCAGGAGGACCTTAGAGGGGTTTGGGATAGCAACAGAGGCTGGGCTGTATACGCAGATCCAGCCGCTGTATGCAGATAATAATCTTCAAACCCACCTCGGGTTCTCTTTAACATATAACACTGGATGAGGAGGACCTGTGATTTTATATTTTGATTATTGATTTAGGACACCACTCTTTTCACCTTTCATGATTTTTTTAATTGCATTTAATTGGGTTGGATTGTAATTTGATAATTGATTTTTTTGTATTTATTGTTCCGGTCAGTGCGGAGCTATACAGGGTACTTTCTCTTGTTTTGTGCTATTTGTGTTACCCCAGCACACTCTCTATCCTATTTATGTAAATGAATGATTTAACCTATATGGTGCTGGTCCGATCCTTCTGTTTCCTATATCCAGTGCACTATCCAGCTGCTGCTCCTAGTGCAGATTTCATTGAGGCCTCTTTCACAGTGCGACGTTAAAGTCGCACGTTAGAAAATGTTCCAACGCAGACTAAGGTACAGCAATGCAAAGTCTGTGCGACATTCACAGTGCACAAGTTGCTTTGTGTGTAACGTGTAGCAATATTTAGACAGAGCTGCATGCTGTACGTTATAGGTGGTTTCAGCTGCGTTAGACTGCTTGCACATGCTCAGTAAGGGGAGAGTCCAGTTATTGTTCCTAGCCACATGGCTAATTAATATTCACTGCACTGTAGTGTTGTCCGGATCATGAACGATTCGGATCTTTGATCCGGATCTTTTTTGGGAGTCGAATCCTCCGGATCATCACAATGAACGATTCGGTTCACAGTGGATGTCTAGAAGAAACAGGAACTGCAGCTTCTGTGCACAAGCACAATCTTCCTGCTGCATCTCTCCCTTCCCCATTAGCACCCTCAATGTGTCCTCATTCTCCTGCACCTCTCACTCTGCTGCACCCCTGCTTCCTGCTTCCCTAGTAACATGATTCAAAGATTCGGTTCAAAGATCCGGATCTTTTCAATGATCCGATTCGAATCATCCGAATCATTGAAAAGATCCAGACTTCCCATCTCTACTGCTGCGCACCAAGAGCCGCATAACGCGGCTCAATCTGACGTCCAACTTCAACACCACCATGCATTGCGTTAGGGGCACGTTATGCAACCTTAACGTCCCCTAAAATGCAACGTCTTGGTGTGAAAGAGGCCTTATAGTGGACCGAAACTCTTGCACAGGACAGAAGGAAAACATAGAGAAATGCACCCTGTATGTATCTAGAGAGTCTAACTCCCCCTCATCTGTGACTAATCACAAGTTGTAATTTGATCTCTTAGCGGTGTCAGCTCAGGAACCACTTGTAGTGAGAAGAATATGAGGGCTGCCATATTTATTTCCTGTTAAGCAATACCAGTTGCCTGGCAGCCCTGCTGATCTATTTGGCTGCAGATACTGACTATAATGTGAGAAACACCTGATCTGCTGCTGCTTGTTCAGTGTCTGGGGCTAAAAGTATTAGAGGCAGAGGATCAGCAGGATGCCAGGCAACTGGTATTGTGTAACAGGAAATAAATATTATTATTATTATTATTATTTATTGTATTTATAAAGCGCCAACATATTACGCAGCGCTGGACAATAAATATATACAATGATACAAGGATGACATACATAGGGTTATACACATAGAACAAAGTTATACATACAAATTGTACAAAATACATGATCATGCAATATGGGCTGGTTAGGTAGGCCCAGTAATACAAGTACAGGCTGTCATAGGACAGGAGCACATGATCCTGTAGATTACACTAGGGAGTGGAGGACCCTGCCAGAGGCTTACAATCTAAAGGGAGGGGTGGAAACACTAGGGGGGGCTGTTAAATATTTAAATATTTCTTAGAGAGTTACTGTGTGGTAGGAGGTGGGTAGGCCATCATAAAGAGGTGGGTTTTGAGGGCTTGCTTGAATGTGTTGAAAGAGGGAGCAAGTCTGATGGGTGGTGGAAGGGCATTCCAGAGGGTGGGGGCAGCTCTTGAGAAATCCTGCAGGCGGGCATGGGAGTGTGAAATGCGCGGGGTGGTGAGGCGAAGGTCGTTGGAGGAACGGAGGGGGCGACCTGGTGTATACTTGTGAACAAGCTGCGAGATGTAGGTAGGGCATGTTTTGTGCACAGATTTATACGCCAGGCATAGAATCTTGAAACTTATCCTGAGACGGATAGGGAGCCAGTGCAGGGATTTACAAAGTGGAGATGTGGATGCAGAGCGGTGGGAAGAATGGATGAGTCTTGCAGCCGCGTTCATCACTGATTGAAGGGGGGCAGTGCGTTTCAGGGGGAGGCCAGAAAGGAGTGAGTTACAGTAATCAAGGCGGGAGATGATGAGGGCATGGATGAGCAGTTTGGTCGTGTCCGGGGTTAAGAATGGGCGGATCTTGGAGATATTACGGAGGTGGAAATTGCAGGCTCTTGTGATGTTTTGGATGTGTGGGATGAAGGAGAGGTCAGAGTCCAAGGTGACACCCAGGCAGCGGGCCTGGGAGGTAGGGAAAATGGTTGTGTTGTCGATTGTGAGGTGGAAACCTGGGATGGGTGCAGCAGCATGGGGTGGAAGGATCAGGAGCTCAGTTTTGTCTAGGTTAAGCTTTAGGAACCTAGCTGACATCCAGGAGGAAATTGCTGAGAGACACGAGGAGACCTTGTTTATGGTGGTGGCTGAGAGATCGGGGGTATGGAGGTAAATCTGAGTGTCATCTGCATAAAGGTGGTAATTGAAGCCCAGGGAGGAGATAAGCTTGCCAAATGAGGAAGTGTATATGGAGAAAAGAAGGGGGCCTAGAACAGAGCCCTGGGGGACCCCAACTGAAAGGGGGGCAGGAGTTGGGGAGGAGCCATTGAAGGAAGTGGTGAAGGAGCGATTGGATAGGTAGGAGGAGATCCAGGCCAAGGCAAGCCCATGGATGCCCATGGACTGTAGTGATTGGAGGAGGAGGGAGTGGTCAACAGTGTCAAATGCTGCAGAGAGGTCAAGGAGGAGCAGGATGGAATAACTGCCTTTGGCCTTGGCAAGGGTAAGGTCGTTGACCACCTTGGCGAGGGCTGTTTCAGTTGAGTGCGCAGGTCGGAATCCAGACTGTAGGGGGTCAAGTAGGGCATTGGTGTTGATGTATTGGGTAATGCGCTGGTGGACTAGGCGTTCGAGGAGTTTAGAAGCATAGGGAAGGAGGGATATTGGGCGGTAGTTTGAGGGTAGGGATGGGTCGAGTGAGGGTTTTTTCAGCAGGGGAAGCACAGTGGCCTGTTTGAATGCTTTGGGGAAGATGCCTGTGGAAAGGGAGAGATTGAACAAGGAGGTGAGGACTGGGGCCAGGTCAGAGAAGTGGGGACGAAGAGTATTCGCGGGTACCGGATCACAGGGAGAGGATGTGGAGGGGGAAGCCACTAGCAGCAGGCTGACTTCATCAATGGTGGCAGGAGCAAAAGAGGCGAGGGGTGGATGAGACAAGGGAGCCGCTGGGAGGGAAGGCAAGGGGACAACCTGAGACGCATTGGTAAGGGAGGGATGGAGGAGGGAAATTTCATTGCGTATTGTTGCAATTTTAGTGGTGAAGTGGTTGGCAAGGTCATTGGCTGAGAGGGAGGAGCTGGGAGGGGGAGGAGTGGGGTTGAGGAGGGAATTGAAGGTAGCAAAAAGCTGTCGAGGGTTGGAAGCTTGGGTTCCAATCAGTGCTGCAAAGTACCTTTGTTTAGCCTCGGAGAGGGCAGTGTGGAAGAGTAACAGTTTGGCCTTGTAATCTAGGAAGTCAGCGTTGAGATGTGATTTCCTCCATTTCCGTTCGGCTGCTCGAGTTTCTTTCCTGAGGTTACGTGTGTGGGTGTTGTGCCAGGGTTGGGGGTTGGGGGGCTTGATAGGGCGGAAGATTGAGGGGGCAGCTTGATCTAAAGCAGATGAGAGGGCAAGGTTATATTGTGCAGCCGCTTCATTGGGGCATGTTAGGGTGGGTAGGTGGGAGGAGAGGGAGAGAAGGGGACTTGCTAGGACATTTGGGCTGAGATTACGTAGGTCTCTCTGCCTTCGACCAGGCTGAGGTGTGGGGAGAGAAGTTGTTGGTGGGGAGATAGTGAAGGTGAGGAGGTGATGGTCAGAGATAGGGAAAGGTGCAATGTCCAGGTTGCTGAGGGAGGTGGACTTTGAGAATATGAGGTCAAGAGTATGACCAGCGCGGTGGGTGGTGGAATTTGTGTGCTGAGAGAGACCAAGGGATTTGGTGAGGGAGAGTAGCTGCTTGGCAGCAGTGGAGATAGGCTCATCGATAGGTAAGTTGAAATCCCCGAGTATGATGGTGGGGAGGTCAGATGACAGGATGTGGGGGAGCCAGGAGGCCAGGTTGTCCAGGAAGAGTGAAGTTGGAGCAGATGGGGGGTGATATAGGACCGCAATGATGGCTGGGAGAGGTTGGTACAGGCGGATTACATGGGCCTCGAAGGATGAGAAGTGCAGGGAAGGGGGCGGTGATAGGACCCGGAAGGTGCAGGGTGCGGAGAGAAGCAGACCCACTCCTCCTCCAGACCTGTTGTCAGGTCTGGGGGGGTGACTGAGATGCAGTCCCCCATAGGAGAGAGCAGCGGCTGCGGTACAGTCAGAGGGGGTGAGCCATGTCTCTGTGAGGGCGAGGAAGGTGAGGGATTTAGAGAGGAAGAGCTCATGGATGGATGTGAGCTTGTTGCGGACAGATCTGGCATTCCATAGACCACAAAACAGAGGGAGAGAGTGCCTGGGGGTTGTATGGATGGGAATGAGATTATTATGGTGTGGTCTGCGGATGCAAGAGGAGTGTGGAGGGGCTGGAAGGGGGTTGGCTGGGAGTTTGGGGACCAGTGGGGGTGTAGGAATGGGTGGGTAGAGGATGGAGGGAGAAAGCACTGGGACCAGCTGGAGAAGCAGGTGGAGGAATAGCATCTGGTAGTGGTGGAGGGGTGGCAAAGGGTTGGTAGGAATATGGTGGGTGAAGTGTGGGTGAGCCAGAGAAAGGACTGGGGGGAATGGGTGCATTACGTTGTGTGGAGAGGAGGCTGGCAGTGGTTTGGACAGAGGTAGATGTGTAGAGAACGGTGGAAGATGCATGGAGTAGGAGAGAGGAAGCAATGTGTGTGAGGTTTGGATAGTGATCAGGAATGCAGGTGAGGCTAAAAGATTGAGGAAGTTACCTTGGTGTAATGCTGAATTATGCTGAATTGCTGTTGAATTCTGGTAAATTCTGGTTAATTTCCACCCTTTGAAACGACCCTTAAAAGACGACCCGAAGTCGGCCGGCCCGACTACCAGACCTCCTGATATACACACAGCATCAGAGCAAATGAGTAATCAGGATGGTCTGGCAGACGATTTGCAATTAAGCAGGGGGGAGGGCCACTATAGTCTCCTGCAAATCAAACAAGCTTGTAGGTGTTACAACTTTGTTTGAAATTACAGATAGGCCAGCAGTGTGAAACAAAAGCCAGAATTTCAATAGCAAGTAGTAAATTACAATGTAAATATGTTACTTAGGCGCTACTAATATGAAAAGCAGAGCAGGACAGCAGAAATGAGCCACATGTAATATATTAGATATGAAACATACACAGCAGATGGATGCAGCAGGAATCGGTTTCAAATTGAGTGCAGGTCAGATTAGAGATGAAACATACACAGCAGATGGCAGCCTCCATATCCCTCTCGCTTCAGTTCCTTCATGCACTTCACAAAGGCCTGTGTGCCGAAACGTTCTGCTTTTATACTGTGATACAAGAAAAATTTGAGCTTTTATAGCCTTTAAATCCAGGTCTAGACTCGGTTGTTCTTGATTTTATGTATGTTTCCTGCACCTTTTCAGGGCCCGGGTGCTGACTGGGCAACTCACTAGTGTATTCAATTTATGCTGCGGTTGAGCAATTGGACAAATATATCAATTCCCCACCCCAGTAATGCCATTTCTTCCCCAGTACTGCCATGCCCCCCCCCCCCCCCGTGTCCCCCAGCATTGCCACTATCCTCCAGTATGTAATGTCCCCCACCCCAATAATGCCATTTCTCCCCCAGTATAGCCATGTCCCCCCTGTGTCCCCCAGCATTGCCATTATCCTCTAGTGTGTAATGTCCCCCACCCCAATAATGCCATTTCTCCTCCAGTATAGCCATGTCCCCCTGTGTCCCCCAGCATTGCCATTATCCTCCAGTATGTAATGTCCCCCACCCCCTGTGTCCCCCAGCATTGCCATTATCCTCCAGTATATAGTATCCCCCACCCCAGTAATGCCATTTCTTCCCCAGTGTAGCCATGTCCCCCCTGTGTCCCCCAGCATTGCCATTATCCTCCAGTATGTAATGTCCCCCACCCCAGTAATGCCATTTCTCCCCCAGTATAGCCATGTCCCCCCTGTGTCCCCCAGCATTGCCATTACCCTCCAGTATGTAATGTCCCCACCCCAGTAATGCCATTGCTTTCCCAGTATAGCCATATTCCCCCCTGTGTCCCCCAGCATTGTCATTATCCTCCAGTATGTAGTGTCCCCCACCCCAGTAATGTCATTTCTCCCCCAGTATAGCCATGTCCCCCCGTGTCCCCCAGCATTGCCATTATCTTCCAGTATGTAATTTCCCCCACACCAGTAATGCCATTTCTCCCCCAGTATAGCCATGTCCTCTTGTGTCCCCCAGCATTGCCGTTATCCTCCAGTATGTAATGTCCCCCACCCCAGTAATGCCATTCCTTTCCCAGTATAGCCATGTCCCCCCTGTGTCCCCCAGCATTGCCATTACCCTCCAGTATGTAATGTCCCCACCCCAGTAATGCCATTTATCCCCCAGTATAGCCATGTCCCCCCTGTGTCCTCCAGCATGTAATGTCCCCCACCCCAGTAATGCCATTTCTTTCACAGTATAGCCATGTCCTCCTGTGTCCCCAGCATTGCCATTATCCTCCAGTATGTAATGCCCCCACCCCAGTAATGTAATTTCTTTCCCAGTATAACCATGTTCTCACTGTGTCCCCTAGCATTGCCATTATCCTCCAGTATGTAATATCCCCACCCCAGTAATGTCATTTCTCCCCCAGTATTGCCATGTCCCCCATGTGTCCCCCAGCATTGCCATTTTCCTCCAGTATGTAATGTCCCCCACCCCAGTAATGCCATTTTTTTGCCCAGTATAGCCATGTCCCCAGCATTGCCATTATCCTCCAGTATGTAATGCCCCCACCCAAGTAATGTCATTTCTTTCCCAGTATAGCCATATCCCCCCTGTGTCCCCAGCATTGCCATTATCCCCCAGTATGCAATGTTCCTACCCCAGTAATGCCATTTTTTTCCCAGTATAGCCATGCCCCCTTGTGTCCCCAGCAATGCCATTATCCTCCAGTATGCAATATCTCCCACCCCAGTAATACCATTTCTCCCCCAGTATATCCATGTCCACCCTATGTCCCCCAGCATTGCCATTATCCTCCAGTATATAATGTCCCCCACCCCAGTAATGCCATTTCTTTCCCAGTATAGCCATGTTCTCCCTGTGTCCCCTAGCATTGCCATTATCCTCCAGTATGTAATATCCCCCACCCCAGTAATGTCACTTACCCCCCAGTATAGCCATGTCCCCCATGTGTCCCCCAGCATTGACATTTTCCTCCAGTATGTAATGCCCCCCACCCCAGTAATGCCATTTATTTCCCAGTATAGCCATGTCCCTCTGTGTCCCCAGCAATGCCATTATCCTCCAGTATGTAATATCTCCCACCCCAGTAATGCCATTTCTTTCCCAGTATAGCCATGCCCCACTGTGTTCCCCAGCATTGCCATTATCTTCCAGTATGTAATGCCCCCACCCCAGTAATGCCATTTCTTTCCCAGTATAGCCATGTTCCCCTGTGTCCCCCAGAATTGCCATTATCCTCCAGTATGTAATATCCCCCACCCCGTAATGCCATTTCTTTCCCAGTATAGCCATGCTCCCCTGTGTCCCCAGCATTGCCATTATCCTCCAGTATGTAATATCCCCCACCCCAGTTAAGCCATTTCTCCCCCAGTATAGCCATGCCCACACTCCAGTATTGATTCTTCCCCCCACCTCCATGCAGAGTAGTAATAGGAGGGATTACATTGGTTTATAGCTAGCTGTCACAGTGTGCTCCAGTCCTCTGCTCCCATTAGCCTCAGTCTCTGCCTCTCCTCATATCCTCATCCATCTACCACTACCAGCACTGCTGTAACATCACTGGAATGGTAACAGTGGGAGGGGGGATGTGAGGAGAGAAGGCCAGCTGGAGAGGAGGCAGAGGGAGGACAGGACTGCAGCACACTGTGAGTATAGTGCACAGGTAGCTATAAACCAGCTTATTATGCTTTCCTGCAATACTCTGCATGGACCCACCACCCACAAGTGACAGCAATGGGGAGTGCTGGGGGAGGGAGGTCCTGTATTGGCAGTTTCACCACTGACAGCCGTATAACCTAGATTATCCCCCCCCCCTTATTATTTATCTAAAGGCAGCAGCATCCTTTATGGAACACATGACCAAATCACTGAGGATGGACGAGGACCAGAGTCACATGACCGAGAGAATATTCAACCTCACTTTGGAGTAGTGATGCTCGGATACCCCTTTTTATTATTCGAGTTAGGTCGAATTCGAATAGTAAATTATTTGAGGTCGGTCGAATATTCGAGTCGAATATTTTTTACTATTCGATTCAACCTCGAAATTCGAGCTCACTATTCGAGTCGGTATTCAAGCTCATTATTCGAGCTGACTATTCGAATTGGCCTTAAATAGCTTCCAACACTTGTTTTGGGGGTGAATGATGCAAGAAACATCTTTTTTTCTAAGTAACAACAGCAAGTGATTATGTGGGGATGTTCCTTTAAAAAAAAAAAAAAGGTGGAAAGAGAAGTTGTGTCCAAAATTCTGTTCAGTAGTGTATATACTTCTTTTTCTTCTTTTGTATCTTTTATATCTTCTTCTTCTTTTTCCTCTTCTTCTTCTTCTTCTTCTTCTTCTTCTATATCTTCTTCTTCTTCTTCTTCTATATCTTCTTCTTCTTCTTCTTCTTCTTCTATATCTTACTCTTCTATATCTTCTTCTTCTTCTTCTTCTTTTATATCTTCTTCTTCTTCTTCTTCTTCTTCTTCTTCTTCTTCTTCTTCTTCTTCTTCTTCTTCTATATCTTCTTCTTCTTCTTCTTCTATATCTTCTTCTTCTTCTTCTTCTATATCTTCTTCTTCTTCTTCTTCTTCTTCTTCTTTTTCTATATCTTCTTTTTCTATATCTTCTTTTTCTATATATTCTTTTTCTATATCTTCTTTTTCTATATCTTCTTTTTCTATATCTTCTTTTTCTATATCTTCTTTTTCTATATCTTCTTCTTCTTCTTTTTCTATATCTTCTTTTTCTATATCTTCTTTTTCTATATCTTCTTCTTCTTCTTCTTCTTTTTCTATATCTTCTTCTTCTTCTTCTTCTTTTTCTATATCTTCTTCTTCTTCTTTTTCTATATCTTCTTCTTCTTCTTCTTCTTTTTCTATATCTTCTTCTTCTTTTTCTATATCTTCTTCTTCTTCTTCTTCTTCTTCTTCTTTTTCTATATCTTCTTCTTCTTCTTCTTCTTCTTCTTCTTCTTCTTCTTCTTCTATATCTTCTTCTTCTTCTTCTTCTTCTATATCTTCTTCTTCTTCTTCTATATCTTCTTCTTCTTCTTCTTCTTCTTCTTCTTCTTCTTCTTCTTCTTCTTCTTCTTCTTCTTCTTCTTCTTTTTCTATATCTTCTTCTTCTTCTTTTTCTATATCTTCTTCTTCTTCTTTTTCTATATCTTCTTCTTCTTCTTCTTCTTCTTCTTCTTCTTCTTCTTCTTCTTCTATATCTTCTTCTTCTTCTTCTTCTTCTATATCTTCTTCTTCTTCTTCTTCTTCTTCTTCTTCTTTTTCTATATCTTCTTCTTCTTCTATATCTTCTTCTTCTTCTATATCTTCTTCTTCTTCTTCTTTTTCTATATCACCTTCTTCTTCTTCTTCTTCTTCTTCTTCTTCTTCTTCTTCTTCTTCTTCTTCTTCTTCTTCTTCTTCTTCTTCTTCTTCTTCTTCTTCTTCTTCTTCTTCTTCTTCTTCTTCTTCTTCTTCTTCTTCTTCTTCTTCTTCTTCTTCTTCTTCTTCTTCTTCTTCTTCTTCTTCTTCTTCTTCTTTTTCTATATCTTCTTCTTCTTCTTTTTCTATATCTTCTTCTTCTTCTTTTTCTATATCTTCTTCTTCTTCTTTTTCTATATCTTCTTCTTCTTCTTCTTCTTCTTTTTCTATATCTTCTTCTTCTTCTTCTTTTTCTATATCTTCTTCTTCTTCTTCTTTTTCTATATCTTCTTCTTCTTCACTTATTTCTCTTCTATATTTTTTTTTTAAGAAATGCAGCTATTTTTGAGCGTAATAGCTGGTGGCGCATGGTGGAAGCGCCATTGTATGTGCTCCCTGGCAGTGGAAACACACAGACAGCAGGAGGTAAATTCAGCAGCAGCAGCAGGAGGAGGATGATGATTGTGTGGCAGCAGGCAGTCAATGAGGTAGGCAGCGAGACATAATAGGCTGTGGTACCTAGCAGTGGTACCAGGCCATAAATACACAGCATGAGGTTCCAGACAGCGGTCGTGAAGCCCACATCGTGTCCAATACACAGCTGGGACATCACAGTTTTCAACCTGGACACCTCTAAAAATAATATCACAAAGTATTAAAAAGTATATATATATATATATTTTTAAAGAAATGCAGCTATTTTTGAGCGTAATAGCTGGTGGCGCATGGTGGAAGCGCCATTGTATGTGCTCCCTGGCAGTGGAAACACACAGACAGCAGGAGGTAAATTCAGCAGCAGGAGGACGATGATGATTGTGTGGCAGCAGGCAGTCAATGAGGCAGGCAGCGAGACATAATAGGCTGCGGTACCTAGCGGTGGTACCAGGCCATAAATACACAGCATGAGGTTCCAGACAGCAGTCGTGAAGCCCACATCGTGTCCAATACACAACTGGGACATCACAGTTTTCAACCCGGACACCTCAGAAAAATTAAAACTTTTTTTTTTTAAATGGTTTACTTTTTTTTTTTTTCTGACAGCAAATTACACATATAGCTATTGCTGGACGTAATAGCTGGTGGCAGAGTGGCAGCAGAAGGTAAATCTGTGTACCCTGGCAGTGGGAAACACAGACAGACAGACAGCAGCAGCAGCAGGAGGAATGGAGGAGTAGTGTGAGTGTGGCAGCAGGTAGGTAGGCAGCGTGACATAATAGCCCTGGTACCTAGCGGTGATACCAGGGCTGTAAATAAACACAACAGGAGGTCCCAGACAGCGGTCGTGCAGCCCACATCGTGTCCAATACACAACTGGGACAACACAGTTTTCAACCCGGGCACCTCAGAAAAATTAAAACTTTTTTTTTTTTAATGGTTTACTTTTTTTTTTTTTTTTTTTTTTTACAGCAAATTTAACATATAGCTATTGTTGGACGTAATAGCTGGTGGCAGAGTGGCAGCAGAAGGTAAAATCTGTGTACCCTGGCAGTGGGAAACACAGACAGCAGCAGCAGCAGGAGGAATGGAGGAGTAGTGTGAGTGTGGCAGCAGGTAGGTAGGCAGCGTGACATAATAGCCCTGGTACCTAGCGGGTGATACCAGGGCTGTAAATAAACACAACAGGAGGTCCCAGGCAGCGGTCATGCAGCCCACATCGTGTCCAATACACAACTGGGACAACACAGTTTTCAACCCGGGCACCTCAGAAAAATTAAAACTTTTTTTTTTTTTTAATGGTTTACTTTTTTTCTTTTTTGACAGCAAATTTAACATATAGCTATTGTTGGACGTAATAGCTGGTGGCAGAGTGGCAGCAGAAGGTAAAATCTGTGTACCCTGGCAGTGGGAAACACACAATTCACAAATCTGATTTCTATAAGATACACATAATTGATCCTTTTTTAGAAGTATATTAAAATATAACTTTTATTGATTTATATAAAATCACTTATTTTTTATTATTGTTTTTATTTTCCAATTACATCTCCATAACAGAGTAGGGTTAATAGTACCATGCAGAGCATATATGTCCACCGAAGGATTCTATAGTAATGCTCAACCCTATACTCTGACTAGTTTGCTGTTAACTTACTACATATAACATAAAACCCTCCACCAATCCAACATGTTTCAACCCCCTAATTGGAGTCGTCGTCAGGGAAAAGTGCTTAAGTGTAAAGGTTGCTAGTGCATCAAGTGAAAGTTAAAGCATTATATATACATCTGGTATGAAAAACAATAAATGAGAGCAGTGTGCTCTCTTGCTCTGACAGCATTGGTGTCAGAGCAAGAGAGCACACTGCTCTCTTGGTGGAGGGTTTTATGTTATATGTAGTAAGTTAACAGCAAACTAGTCAGAGTATAGGGTTGAGCATTACTATAGAATCCTTCGGTGGACATATATGCTCTGCATGGTACTATTAACCCTACTCTGTTATGGAGATGTAATTGGAAAATAAAAACAATAATAAAAAATAAGTGATTTTATATAAATCAATAAAAGTTATATTTTAATATACTTCTAAAAAAGGATCAATTATGTGTATCCAGTGGGAAACACAGACAGACAGCAGAAGGGCAGTACACAGCAGCCCACTGGAGGTGTAAAATGTGTGGCTACTACAGGCGACGTAATAGTCAAACTGAACCAGGCTGGCTTAGTAGTGAGCAGGAGCCAGGAGGTGGTAAAGGGTGGTAAGGCACATTAACGATGGTTCTAAGTTCCGGCAGCCAGTTCATGTCCCCCTCTCGCCGACAACAGGGGCCAGGAACTCGCCTTCCACCCACGCCTGGTTCATCTTGAGAAACGTCAGTCTGTCCACAGACTTGTGAGACAGACGTGAGCGTTTCTCGGTGACCACGCCACCAGCTGCACTGAAGCAGCGCTGGGACAGCACGCTGGAAGGGGGGCAGGACAGCACTTCCAGGGCGTACTGCGCCAGCTCGCTCCAGATCTCCAGGCGCTTGACCCAATACTCCATGGGATCAACAGGGGCATCGCTGTCAAGCCCGCTGTAGGACCCCATGTAGTCAGCCACCATGCGGGTCAGGCGCTGGCTGTGACCGGAGGAGGATGCTGCTGCATGCACCTCCTCTCTAGTCACTGCTGGAGCCTCTACAGTCCTGTAGAGCTCGTTGCTGAGAGACAGCAGGTCTGTGGGGCGCTTGCTGCTGGATGCAGGCACCTGCTGCTGCCTCTGTACTGGCTGGACAGTGGGGGTGGAAGGCTGGGGGAAGGCTTCCTCCAAGCGCTCAACAAGGGCCTGCTGCAAGCTCCTTATTTGTTGCGCTGGGTCTCCTCCTGCAGGAGGCAGGAACTGGCTCAACTTCCCCTTGAGGCGCGGGTCCAACATCATGCTGATCCAGATGTCCTCCCTCTGCTTCATCTGGATCACCCTGGGGTCCCTGCGCAGGCACGTCAGCATGTGCGCTGCCATTGGGAAGAGGCGGGCCACGTCTGCTGGCACATCGACGGCAGTGCTGTCCTCCTCCTCCTCTGCCGCCTCATCCTCTCTCCACCCCCGCACCAACTCAGCTGCACTGTGCTGATCCCCCTCATGAGCAGCAAGGTCAGGGACCTCCACCAAGTCCTCCTCCTCCTCCCCCTCAGAGGTGGACTGTGCAGCTGCATGCCGCTCCTGCTGGGCCAAGGCTGCCGCTCCCTGTTCCAGCAAAGCATCGAGGGCCCTGTTCAGCAGACAAACCAGGGGCACCCACTCGCACACCATAGCATGGTCCCTGCTCACCATGTTAGTGGCCTGCAGAAAGGGAGCCAGCACTAAGCACACCTGCTGCATGTGCCCCCAGTTGTCATCGGGGACGATGGACGGGATGTTGCTGGTCTTGTCCCTTTTCTGAGCGGCGAACACAGTGGCCAGGGCAAGGTACTGGTTAACAGTGTGCTTCTGTTCAACCAGACGCTCCAACATCGCCAGGGTGGAGTTCCAGCGAGTTGGAACGTCAAGGATCAGCCGATGGCGTGGCAGCTCCAGCTCCTTTTGCACGTCTTCCAGGCTCGCAGAGGCTGCAGGCGAGCGCCGGAAGTGACGCACAACATTCCTTGCCATTTCCAGCAGTTCGCCCATCCCCTGGTAGGTGCGCAAGAACTTCTGCACCACCAGGTTCAGCACGTGGGCAAGACAGGGGATGTGGGTCAGGTTTCCCCTGTCGATCGCGGCAACCAGATTGGCCCCATTGTCGGCCACCACCTCTCCGACTCTGAGGCCTCTGGGGGTCAGCCAAATCCTCTCCTGCTCCTGGAGTTTGGCCAACACATGGGTTGCTGTCAGTTTGGTCTTCCCAAGGCTGACCAACTGCAGCAGCACTTGGCAGTGGCGGGCCTTCACGCTGCTGCTGAGGCGGGGGGTTTGGCCAGGTGTGCCGGAGGATGGCAGAGGATCGGAGGAACCTGCTGCAGTTCCCCTGACCCTGCGGGGTGGCACCACCCACTGTGTTGCTGCTGCTGCTGTGCCCGCTGCTGCTCTCCCATCCTCACCCCCTTCCACCAAGCTGACCCAGTGGACAGTGAAGGACAGGTAGCGGCCTGTCCCGAAGCGGCTGCTCCAGGAGTCCATGGTGACGTGGACCCTTTCACCAACCGCGTGCTACAGCCCTCGCTCCACATTGGCCATCACAAATCGGTGCAGTGCAGTGCAGGAATGGCCTTGCGGGCAAAGTAGTGTCTGCTGGGGAGCTGCCAGTCTGGGGCTGCACAAGCAAGCAGCGCACGCATGTCGCTCCCCTCCTGCACGAGCGTGTACGGCAGGAGTTGGGAGCACATGGCCGGTGCCAGGAAGCTGTTCAGCTGACGCACGCGACGGCTGCTGGGAGGCAGAGCCCTAACCACCCCCTGGAAGGACTCGCTCAAAAGGCTCTGGCGTTGCCTTTTGCTAGCACGGGAACCAGCGGAGACAGCAGAGGAGGCCACTGAGGACTGGCTGCCAGAACAGGCCTCAGTGTTGGCGGCAGGAGTTGCAGAGGGGGGAGGAGCAGTGTGTTTCCTCACTCCTGCTGGTTATGCTGGAGGAGCAGGAGGGCGGGTGGCTGCTGTTGCTGCTGCTGCTGCTGAAGGCTGTGCAGTGATGGGTGTGGTGCCACTGCCAGCACCAGATGCCTTCAGCCTCTGGAACTCCTCATGCTGGTGGAAATGTTTAGCAGCAAGATGGTTGATCAGAGAGCTGGTGCTGAACTTTAAGGGGTCTGCACCTCTGTTCAACTTCCGCTGACAGTGGTTGCAAGTGGCGTACTTGCTGTCAACTGTGGGCATGGTGAAAAATTGCCAGATTGGTGACAAGAAAAGCCCCCTATGGCCTGGAGCCGCTGCTGCCTGTCTCCCTGTGGTGGTTGGGGGGGGGGGGGGGGGGCTTGGGTGCGGCTGGTGGTGGTACTGGCAGATGCTGCTGCTGCTGCTGAGCCTGAGACACCAGCAGGCTGTGGGGCCTGCCTACTGCTGCCAATGCTTGCAATGATGCGCCTCCTTGCAAGGCCCACAAGCGCATCCTCCTCCTCCTCCTCAGAGCTGCTGATGATGACATCCCCAGGTGCTGTTGGTGGCGGCACCCAGTCTTTGTCTGTCACCACGTCATCATCATCATCATCATCCTCCCCCTCCTGAAACATGTCCTGCTGGGATGATGACCCCCCCCCCCCCCCCAAACTCCTCTCCTGATGCATGGATGGGCTGCTTGACTGTCGCCACAGTCTTGCTGTCCAATCCCTCCTCCCCCAAAGTGCCCATCAGCATCTCCTCCTCAAGATCGCCAACAACAGCAGACAATACCCTGATGGTGCCTGGGGTAAAAATACTGCTGAGTGACAGGTCGGCGACTGAGGGTGAACTGGCCTCCTCCCCAGGCCCTGCTGAGCGGCTGCTGCGAACAGGGGTGGTGGTGGTGGTGAGGGTGGAGGCCTCGGATGCAGAGCTGATGGCGGGCTGCTCATCCTCCGTCATCAGTTGCACCACAGTGGCTGCATCCTTTTCCTCAATGGGACGTTTCCGACCCGGCTGGAGGAAAATAGGAGTAGGTGCTACACGCTGCTGCTGCTGTGTCTCTGCAGCGTGAGTTGCTCCTGCTGGGCGGCGCCCAAGGCGTCCACGGCCAGTGGCTATAGGCGGAATGTTAGCCACTGACGCAGCTGCTGCTGCTGCGGAACTGTGCATGGTGGCGCGGCCGCGGCTTGCCACAATGCTGCTCCCTCTCCTCTTGATTCCCTTGCTCCCCTTCCCCTTGCCCAAACCGCGCTGGCTGCCACTTCCAGACATCTTAGATGTTTTGGGCGTAAACAAAAAAGTTTTTTAAAAGGGCGAGTGAAAAAGTGGGGTACTTTAATGGAGTGGGTTGGTGGGTGAGGTGACACTAATCACTAAGTGATTAGATCGCTAAGTGATTACTAGTACAGTACTAATACAAAATACAATAATTCAGTAATCCGTAAGTGTGAAGTTGTGAACAGTGAACAGTGAGTGTGTCCCCTAGTACACTAACTAGAAAATACAATAATCAGATTCAGTAGTAATCAGATGATTCAGTAGAAGGGAATAGAGTGTGTACTGTACACAGACAGTGCACGCACACACACACACACACGCAGGAGCTATGAACAGTAACAGTGAGTGTCCCTAGTACAGTATACAAAATACAATAATCAATCAGTAAGTAAAGAACAAGACAGGGTAGAATGAACAGCAGAAACACTGGTATAGATGAGAAATAAACTAACAAAGGACAGGACAGCTGCCCACACAGGCAAGGCTCTGAGGCCTAAAGCTGTGTAAGCTTGCCTGCAGCAGCTGCCTGTCTCTATGTAACACACAAGCTACTAACTAAAATACAATCTCTATCTAGCTAACAACAATATAGGTGTATAGAGCAGGTGTATGTGAGCAAAAACGCTAGGTAGTTGACCACTATAGAGCACTTGCTAAGCCAAAGCACAAAGGAGCAGATCTCTCTCTGTACAAAGTCAGGCAAGGACGGAAAAACGGAACATGGCGGCCGCTATTTATAGGGTAGGGGCTGGCCAGGGTCCCCCTCTGTGATTGGCTGCCGTCAGAGGGCCTAGGAGCCCTCTGATTGGCTCTAAGGACATCAATCTGGGCTATGACGCTATTCGAGCTCGGTATTCGAGCTCAAATAGCGCTGTTTGCCCGAATAGCTCGAATAGTGAGTGAGTATAGTGAGTTCACTCGAATATTCGAGCTCTGAGCATCCCTGCTTTGGAGATCATCTGTCTGCTGACTAGAGAGGTGAGGAGAATTCTGGGAGGTCACATGACATCACTCTTATCTCTGTTAATAAAACACACCTGACCAGAGAGGTGAGGAGGATTCTGGGAAATCATGTGACGTTAGTGTTTTGATTTTTCCATACAGAAATTTCCTCCAGTGAAGTCTGGTGATCATGTGACCATCACAGTACCCCCACCTCACTCCCTGATATCTGAGGGACACAACACGCAGAAGATTCTGGAAATCACCAGGAAGATAATAGAGCTGCTGACAGGAGAGGTGAGCGGTGCTGGGAATTATGGGACGTTATCCAGTAACAGCAAGGGGTGTGTCTGGGTGGTGACTGTATTATTGTGTGTGTCAGGTTCCTATGAGATGTCAGGATGTCACCGTCTATTTCTCCATGCAGGAGTGGAAGTATATAGAAGGACACCAGGACCTCTACAAGGACACCATGATGGAGAATCAGCCGCCCCTCACATCACCGGGTAAGAGGAGATTCTTATTTTTTTGTAATGGAGGAAGCAGTGCTTGGGGTCCTCCTAGATCCCCTCATTTGATAAACACAAACCGACAATGACCTCAATTCACTAAGGGCTGTTTAGCAAAAAAAAAAAAAAGGTTCGGGAAATCACACATTCTGTATTGTAGACTTTGTTTTCCAAGTGCACCAGATTGTCACACATGCGGTAATGGGTAATTTACTGAGAAATGTTGCTTCAGTTCAGTAAGACCTGCTCGGTAATGTAGAAGTCTCACAGCTGTGGAGGAGGTCTCTGCAGCAGGCTGAGGTTCTCTCCTACAAGTGTCTGCATAACCCATTCCTGTGTGACAGCTTACTAGAGAGTAAAAGGCTTCCTGCATTCCTTTAGATGTGTATGCCACTAAAGGGCCTCTTCTGTGTACCAGTATATAGATCTGCATGGCTAAGGGGATACAGGGAAACCTCTTTAAATGTCTTCTGCTGTTGTATTTTTTTTTCTTTCTCATAATCCACCCGGCAGTGCATCTGATCAAATGAGGTGAGTAGCAGGACCAGGTGGCTCTTCCTATTGGCTTTCACCCTAGTCTGTCAATTTTACCCCATGCTGATTTCTAGTTATTGACATGTCCAGCGAGATCTGAAAAATACCCAACCTTTTTTTTTTTTTCATTTTACCGAATGCTCTAATGTTAGTGAATTGACATTTTTTGAGGTTTACCGCACAAGCTGGTAATTTACCTCACTAGTCTGTAATATTTACTTTCAATGTGGTAACACTTAGTTAATTGAGCCCATAGTATTCAGTCATCGTGTGTGTTTCCTATAGATGGATCCAGTAACAGAAACCCACCAGAGAGATGTACAGGTCCTCTTTATTCCTGGGGTTGTCTACAGGAAGATCCCACCACCTCCCGCTATTATCAGGTAGGTGGAACTGGGTGTCATTAGAGACCCCAAACTATGTGACATTGTTTCCTGTTGTCTATGCTGTTATCTGTGTTCACATTATAAAGTGCTTCTTATTTTGTGTGATTAGGGTGGAGAACTGATACATGTAAGTGCTGTGGTTAAAGAGGAAGAAGAAGAGATGTATGTGAGGAGTGATCAGCAGTCTATGGGGGAGGGTGACAAGATGGGGACAATTAAAGAGAAAGAAGAAGAGGCATGTGTGAGGAGTGATCAGCAGTCTATGGAGGAGGGTGACATGATGGGGAAATGTAAAGAGGAAGAAGAAGAGACGTATGTGAGGAGTGATCAGCAGCCTATGGAGGAGGGTGTCATGATGGGGACAAATAAAGAGGAAGAAGAAGAGACGTATGTGAGGAGTGATCAGCAGTCTATGGAGAAGGGTGACATGATGAGGACAGGTAAAGAGGAAGAAGAGACGTATGTGAGGAGTGATCAGCAGTCTATGGGGGAGGGTGACATGATGAGGACAAGTAAAGAGGAAGAAGAGACGTATGTGAGGAGTGATCAGCAGTCTATGGAGGAGGGTGACATGATGAGGACAAGTAAAGAGGAAGAAGAAGAGATGTATGTGAGGAGTGATCAGCAGTCTATGGAGGAGGGTGACATGATGAGGATAAAGAAAGAGGAAGAAAAAGAGACGTATGTGAGGAGTGATCAGCAGTCTATGGAGGAGGGGGACGTTATGAGGATAAAGAGAGAGGAGGAAGAAGAGGTGTATGTGAGGTGTGATCAGCAGTCTATGGAGGAGAGTGACATGATGAGGATAAAGAAAGAGGAAGAAGAAGAGGCGTATGTGAGGAGTGATCAGCAGTCTATAGAGGAGGGGGACATGATGAGGACAAGTAAAGAGGAAGAAGAGACGTATGTGAGGAGTGATCAGCAGTCTATGGAGGAGGGTGACATGATGGGGACATCTAAGGAGGAAGACATTATTGCAGAGATGAGAATTGGTGAGTAATAAACATTAGTTATTGCAGTATATTGCATTATTAAACTGAGTAACAAATATGTCCCTGCTGGGCACAGTATAGCTCATCCTCCTCTCAGTATGTGGGGTAATATTACCACAGTTTCATGAATCTACCCCTTTGATACAATGTAAAGCAGTCAGTGTGCAGCTTGTATAACGGTGTAAATTTGCTGTCCCACCAACATAACTCAACACACAGCCATTAATGTCTAATCCACTGGCAACAAAAGTGAGGACACCCCTAAGTGAAAAATGTCACAATTCTACTCTATTAGACATTTCAGGGCCCAATCCAATTCACTTATTCCCCTAAGTTTTCTCCTTGGTGATATTTTCATATCTTATCAATAAATGGCCATTTAAGCCACCCGCAAGCAACAAACAAAATCTTACTAAGATTATAAATGTGACAGTTTGGATGTTTGTTACTCGATCACACAAAACTGGCTGATCGTATTTTAATGACATTTGTCCCACACACAGTACATCACCTGGAATAACATAAGATAACATTTTATCCCCATAACCAAAGAGTGGGCGGAGACAAATACAAATTTCACTGGGAAATGTAAACTGCAGCCATTCTTACACTGCTAATGGCAGGCTTCTCAAACTTTGCACAGGTGGTCACTGGGTGACTGGGATTTATATTCAGAAAAGTGGGTGGAGCCTACAAAAGCCAGTCAAAATTCAGCTGTTGATTTTTAAGGGGAATATTTAATTGCTGCCATTCCTGCACTGTTAATGGCACAAGCCTCAAGCCTGGTCCAGTCATTGGGTGACTGGGCTTCAAATTCAGAAAAGGGGTGGAACCACAAAAAGCCAATCAGATTTGTTTCATTTCAATACAAATTATTAATGCCAAAGACAGCAAAGCTCACAAACTTGGTCATTGAGTAATTGTGTGTTAGGGTAAGAAAAAGTGGGCGCAGTCAACACCAGCTAAATACATACCCGGGCAACACCGGGCCATCAGCTAGTAAAAAATCATTTTTTCCCCACAATCCTTCAGGGCAAGGTGAGACGTCGCCCCTCCCAGACGCAGGAACAGACAGCACTTCCCCTATAAAAGAATCAAATGGTTAGTCCACCCTCAGTGCTGTTTGTTCCTGCGTCCAGGCAGCTCGGCATCTCCCCTTGGGATAGAGCCTGTGTGCTGGGCTGCAGGTGTCTGTTTCTAGGGCGGCTGAGACGACGGTACTGAGGCCGTCTAGCCTTCACCTCACACTGGGCTGTGACTGTGAGGTTGCCTACCTTTCTCGGCCGAATGTGGTGGAGCAAGTGTGGAGGGCACGGCTTTCCTTGCCGCTTGCGGAGGAGTCGGAGCGGGAGAGGACCGGACGCTGGTAAGTCTCACGTGATGTGCATGCGGGAGAATAGCCGTATGAGGCTGTTGATGCGTAGGTTCCGGCTGGTATGTGCTATGGGTTTGAGCCTATGGGGGCCGGTCCTTCTGTCACTTCCGGTTCCGGCTCTGGTCCCGCCTTGCGTGACGTCCGCGGGCGGAAGGCTTAAGGGAAGAGCATGTGCTGGCTGTTGGTTGCTCTGCAGTGGACAGACTGCAGTCCTTGGGCAGGATATCGTTGGTTATGATGTCTGCTTCAGAAAAGACTGAGAGTAATCCAGCCGCCCAGAAGGTGAGGCAGAGAGTCTCTTTCTGGGGTTTTGTTTATGCATATTGTGGGGTTATCTGTATCTTATGCTGCTGTGTATGTTATTACAGGCAAAAACAACTGAAGCAGGGAGGCCTCCTCCTACTTATAAGAGATGCCCTGGATGCAATGTGAAATTGCCATTGCCCTATGCCAAAACTTTATGTCAACAGTGTACAGAAAAGGTTTTGGGGGAACAATCTGGTCCTTCTGTGCAAGAGACCTTGCAAGCTTTTAGAGAAGAGATCAACTCCTCTTTAGCTTCTTTTAAATCCTCTTTATCTGTGCCGGCAGCTTCTACATCTCAGAGTACTGTATCGGTAAATCCAGTGACTGAGGGTGAGAGTCAGGAGCAGTTGGATGTGAATGAAAGTTCAGCTGAGTCAGATTCTAAAGAGGTAGAAATGGATACTCCTTCACGATTCAGGTTTCGGGTGGAAGATACCGAAGCCCTGATTGCGGCGATTAATGAAACACTTGAATTAAACAATGAGGCAGCTGTTTCTTTATCCCTGCATGACCAATTATATAAAGGGATGGAGGAAAGGAAAGGTCTCACTTTTCCGGTGCATAATGCTATCAAGCAGACAATTCTAAAAGAATGGAAGGATCCAGAAAAAAGGCTGTTTATTTCTAAAGCTTTGAAACGCAGATTTCCTTTTGCGGGTGAGGATTCGGCTTTATGGGACAAGTGTCCGAAGCTGGATACTCCCTTTTCGCAGGTGTCTAAACAGGGTGATTTAGCCTTTGAGGAACTCGGGGATCTTAAAGACCCCGTAGACAAAAAGATTGACGCTTACCTTAAAAGGACATGGGAAGCGAATGCGGCTACGTTTAGACCAGCAATAGCTTCAACCTGTGTAGCCAGAACATTAGAATTGTGGATTAACCAACTCAATGCAAATATTTTAGCAGGAGCATCAGTGGAGCAACTGATGTAGTGAATTACAATTTTGAATAAAGCAGCGAATTATTTGGCAGATGCTTCTGCGGAAACTATAAGGTTTACAACTAGATCTACTGCGCTGGTAAACGTTTCCCGGAGGGCGTTATGGCTTAAGACATGGGATGGCAATTTAGCAACCAAAAATAGATTATGTGGAGTGCCCTTCTTGGGCGATTTATTGTTTGGTCCGGATTTAGATCTGGCGTTGGAGAGAACTTCTAATAAAAAGAAAACATTTCCTGAATACCTTAGATATGCTCAGCTATCTCACTTCATTACCCACAACTGTCCTAAATTATCTTCCCACAAAGAATCAGAAATAGAAAGTCAGATAATAAATAAAGGAGAAATACCTAAAAATATATCCATTCTGTACAAGCTTCTATCTACTCCTGATTCGAAAGAAAAACTTAAATACCAGAAGGCTTGGGACGAGGACTTAGGGGCACCTATCCCTATGAATCTTTGGACCCAAATTTGGAATAACACAGCCAAAAGCTCTCCAAATACATCCCTTAGAGAAACAGCAACTAAAATAATATTTAGGGCCTACTATACCCCATCCAGACTAGGAAAATTTAGCACAAATTCCAGCTTATGCTTTCGTGGTTGCCAAACAGATGGCACATTCTTCCATACATGGTGGCTATGTCCCAAAGCATTCAGGATATGGGAAAGGGTCATGAAACTTTTTGCAGAACTCACAAACAAAGTATTTCTCCCATCTCCATTGAATTGCTTACTTAACGTCCACATAGACAGATTATCCAAGATAGAAAACAAATTACTCTATAAACTAACAGCAGCATGCAAAATACAAATGGCACAGTCATGGCTCACACCAGACATCAGCTGGGACAGAATCATAGAGAGGGTCAATAATGCATGCCTGAACGAGTACCTACATGGGCTAACTGTAGATGACACTCAAGCATTTTTCCGGGTATGGAACCCATGGTTAAACTCCCCTTATGGGACACATCTAAACCTATCAGGATGCCAAAACTACTAACTGGAAAGACTAATAAACCCATACTACACACCGGACCATACACAGGAATAACTGGATACCTAGTTTATTAAGGTTCTGTTCATATAATTTTATCTTTTATTTTACTGTTGAAGCTTTCAATGTTATCAACATCAGTATCAAGAAATAGATCTGGAAGGTAACACTTCCTAAATCGGTATTATGTAGTGTCTTTTGTAATAATCCGGTTAACAACATGCATCACTCCAATTGGAAAACCACTATTGATCTGTCTTTATTATGTAATGCATGATTCTCTCAATAAAGATACTTTAAAAAGTCAAAAAGAAAACATTTCCTAAGAAACAGAAATTGAGGGGCGGAGCTGGCCATGAAGGCGTGAGGACGCACATTGATAGAGCTCTCCCGCTACCCAACCTCGGGACCCTCCTAAAGCCCCTTGTTCCCCGTTAATCTTCCTCCAGACTATGTCAGGGAGACTCAAGAAAGGTACCAGGAAAAATTCGCCGTGTCAAAACACCCCGAAGGGCCAGCAGCAAGTCACAAAGTACCTGAGTCGCAACGAGGCCACGCAGACACCAGCTAAGATGGCGGAGGCGAAACAGGGCACGGCACAGAATACTAAAGAGATGGACGCAATCGAGGCTACGAACAAATCCCTTAACGAAATTAGGGACTTCCTACATCACCTACCGACAAAGGATGATCTGGCGGAACTGGCGGAACGCATAACAGCGGCTTCCAGGGCGGAATTGCAGGAGGTGAGAGATGAAGTGGAGCAACATGGCGGCCGCTTACGTGCACTAGAGATGGATGCTGAAACGATGAGGGCAGACATTAAAAGGCTAAAGGAAGCTCACGATACACAATCCAACGTTAATACAATGCTCCGATCCGGGCTGGAAGACCTGCAAAACCGCAGCAGAAGATGCAATATAAGGGTGAGAGGCCTGCCTGAAGATATCGAGGTACAACAGCTAGATGAAACGCTGAATGCCATCTTTAATAATATCCTTAAGAAACCAGCAGAACATATCATCAAGCTGGA
The DNA here is from genome assembly GCF_040937935.1 of Hyperolius riggenbachi. NCBI lineage: Eukaryota > Metazoa > Chordata > Amphibia > Anura > Hyperoliidae > Hyperolius > Hyperolius riggenbachi. Next base: position 278,775,787 of record NC_090655.1, read on the forward strand.
CAGGGCACACAGAGCGCTGAGGCCGAAACCACAGGCTGACGAACCTCCGCGCGACGTTATTTGCAGGCTCCACCACTACGCAGTGAAAGATTCAATAATGCAGGCAGCAAGGAATATGGAGGAGTTTGAGCACGAAGGCCACAAGATACAGCTGTTCCAGGATTTGGCGCCTAGCACGGCCTGGCGTATAAATGGGGTTTCCCCTTCCACGTAATCATCATCAAAGAGGGGAACCCGCACATCCTACGAACACCGAAAGAATTGCCTGATCTTTTAAAGACTCTTCATCTTCCACACGTAGAGGTCCCGGAATGGCAGCCTGACAAAATAATCACGGGCCTACCGCTGAGAGTCCGCCGCCTACGGAAACAAAATGGAGGAAGTCCGGAGTAGCTGGCCTCACTATTCAGATAAGTACAATACATCTCATTTGATTCACCCGGTCGCCCCTAGCCTCTCCTCAGCCCAGCTTCGCCCAATTATGCTATGTGACCGTCCCAACAGAGTCTGTTCCAACAGACGATGCACAAATGCATTTCAAAGAGAAGGAACTTTAGCACTGAGGCTAGACCCATACTTTACACCATAATCGGGGCAATGCCCTACCCAATATCCCAAGAATATGAGTGTCTAATAAAATACGCATTCAAATAAATAGTCTTGCTCATAGAGAAGCGTAAAACCGTATATAAAACTGTATAACTATATATAACCAGGTCACCAGTACTATAAAGCCATGATATAGTAGAAGATAGCGTACAACAACAGGTGCATGCGCCCAAACGAGAGCCACCACAGCAGATCATAGGATGCAAATCTATGGATAACACGCTATGACCCAGTTGGCTTAGAAGACGGCGCACTTCTGAAAGTGCTTTATATCTTTAATATATTCATGGTTAACACTAATACCTGTGCACGACCTGAACAGATTGACATTATGAAGACAGCGCACTTCTGAGAGTGCAATATACAAATAGAAGATACGTGAGACCGCTAAACTCTTGCTAATATATGCTTGAATGCTGTAAAGATATGTATGAGATAACTTTAACTGTCAAGACCTTTAGCAGATTGCCTTAGTGTACATTAAGGAACGCATGCATGTCTGGGAGAAGACCTAAGGGATGTTGGGGGGGGGGGGGGGAATGATCAAGGGTGAATCTCAGAGAAAATAGGGCCCAGACCCCTTTAATAAAAGGTGAACCTAGATATAGCTTAAGGGAGTTATATTATGATACTTAATAGAACATGGCATCCCGCCCCGGCTCGCTTTATTTCTTTTTTACCCATCCTAATAATACATAGGAGCCCCACTGGCGGGAGATGACGGGGGGGGAGGGACATGTCAGAGGGGGAGGGATGAGAGAGGCTCTATAGAGACCCCGTAATCAACAGCATACATTACGGAGGGAGAATAAGGTTCTTTATCACGGGGATAACTAAAGGATGATTCTACAGTCCAAATTTTAAGGGGACCCGTGGGAGGGGGGAGGGGGAGCTCAGTTCCTCACGCAAGATAATGGTTACTCGGTGCCCACATAGGGACACCTACTCGGTACTAACCCCGCTGTGGGTAATAGCTACAATAGTTATGTTCTTCACGTTGAAGACACTCAAACTGTTTACGTTAAAACATTTGTTGACCAGTGTTCTTAGATTCCAGGGTGTGATCCGTGTCATCAGGTGCGACTACTCACCTCACTCATGGTAGCATTAAAGTGTATCTCGATCAACTCTCAGGGACTAAACATTCCAGAAAAAAGAAGAATAGTGCTCAGGGACATGTGGAAACAGGGGGCTCATGTCGTGTTTGTCCAGGAGACACATTTCAAAAAAGATCAACACCCAAAACTGGGGGATAGAAACTACCCACTAGCCTATTTAAGTGTCTCTCCTGGGTCTAAGACGAAGGGCACAGCGGTACTACTGAGCAGAGCTATTCCCTTTACGCTGTTAGACATACATACAGACGACGCAGGCCGCTTTGTCCTGGTTAAAGGCCTTATTAAAGGATTGAAATACACGCTGGGCTCGATCTACGCGCCCAACGTGGACCAGATAGCTTTTATGGGGAAATTTTTAGAAATCATGGACACCTTTGCAGAAGGAAATGTCATTCTGGGAGGGGATCTTAACTTACCTTTAAATCCAGCATTGGACACTTCAGCGGGGCGATCAGCAGTATCTTATGCTAAACTAAACAAACTTAGGAGGATGTTGAGTGAGCGCCAGCTTATTGATATATGGAGACTTACCCATCCAGATACTAAAGATTACTCATTTTTCTCGCATGTACACAATGTCTATAGCAGAATAGACTACATTTTGGTTTCTCATAACCTCCTCTCAGAGCACATGGAAGCAAACATTGGGATAATCTCCTACACTGATCACGCTCCTGTGAGTGTCACACTTAATTGCAAAGACAAGAGGGAGACACCTTTTACATGGAGGTTAAATGTCTCTCTTTTACAGGACGAGGAGATAGCACCAGCAATAGAAAAACAGATTGAAGAATTCTTTAATTTGAATGACACTGAAGACGTGACGCCACCAGTTTTATGGGAAGCGCATAAATGTGCTCTGAGAGGAACACTGATACAAATTGGCTCTAAAAGGAAAAGGGAAAAAGAAAAGGTAATACGGGACCTGATGCAGGAAATACACAGATTGGAGTGTAATCACAAAACATCCCTGACCAATGAGGATAAATGGGACCTAATAGCAGCCAGAGATAGGCTTAAAAAAATGCTACAGGACAGTGCCAAATATGCAGCTCGCAGATGTCAAAATGCTTTCTATACATATGGAAATAAATCGGGCAAGCTCTTGGCTAAAGCGCTAAAACAACAACAACAAAGGACATTTGTCTCGCAGATACAAAACACTAAGGGACTTAAACACAATAGAAGTGAATCCATAGCGGATTGCTTTAGGCAATTTTACACTAAATTATATAATCTCCAACAGAACTCAGAGCAGAAAGAGAGCAGTAACTTTAAAACAGCCATCCAGTCATATCTGATAGATGCCAGATTACCTCAATTAGACCAGGACGCCATAGAGGAAATGGAGGAACCTTTCTCCGAACAGGAAATTAAAGAAGTTATTAAAAACATAAAATCAGGAAAGGCTCCAGGGCCGGATGGGTATCCCATAGAATATTATAAGAAATATAAAAACATCTTAGCCCCATATCTGTGTAGAGTATATAATTCCCTAGCAGAAGGTAACCCGGATGTTAGCCTCCCAACACAAACACAAGAATCCCACATCACAGTTATTGCGAAACCAAATAAAGATCCATCCATGTGTGGAAGCTATAGACCGATTTCCCTCCTTAATCTGGATTTAAAAATCTTTTCTAAGCTTCTGGCCAATAGGATAGCAGTACACCTAGGGGAGTTAATTCATTGGGATCAGGTGGGTTTCATTCCACATAGGGAGGCGAGAGACAACACCATTAGGGTGATAGACGTTACCCAGTTCGCCCGGTCAAGAGATATCCCATGTATGCTGCTTTCTACAGATGCTGAAAAAGCATTTGACCGGGTGGACTGGGTATGGATCAAAGAGGTCTTGACGCAGACCCAAATGGGCGAGAAAATGCTGGCCTGCATCGAAGCGCTCTACACTTCGCCGACAGCTCGCATTAAGGTGAATGGGGTCCTCTCGGAGCCCCTCCACATTAAAAATGGGACAAGACAGGGGTGCCCACTATCCCCCATCATATTTGCCCTAGCCCTGGAGCCTTTCCTATGTCATGTGAGGAAAAATCAAAACATTAAAGGAGTGACCATAGGACCAACTGACCATAAAATTGCAGCGTACGCGGATGACCTCATGTTTTTCCTGACTGGCCCGTTAATCACTCTACCAAATTTGATAGGGGAATTCGAAAGATTTGGCCGACTATCTAATTTCAAGATAAATTTTGACAAATGTGAGGCCTACAATGTGGGTCTCCCTGAAGAAATAAAACAAAACCTGGAATTAAACTTCCCCTTTAAGTGGAACGACAAATCAATTAAGTACCTCGGCACAAGTCTCTCGAGCTCTCTGACAAACATATTTGATTATAATTTCCCCCCCATTTTGAAGACTCTCTCGGCAGATCTGGCCAGATGGGACCGCCCACAATTCTCCTGGCTAGGTCGTATTGCCATAGTAAAAATGAACATTATGCCCAGACTGTTGTACTTCTTTCACACATTGCCAATATCGTTACCTAACACATTTCTTAAACAGGCGCAAACCATCTTTAACAGGTACATCTGGAAAGGGAAACCACCAAGGCTAAAGAGACAAATTCTATACCAGCCTAAACAGAAAGGTGGCCTTGCAGTCCCTAACGTAACCTACTATTATTACGCTTCAGTGTTAACAAGGGCAGTGGACTGGACCAGACATAATAAGTGCAAACAATGGACAGATATAGAGAAACAACTGACACCATACGATATCACAGCCTTGTTATGGATAGGAGGCGTAGATAGAACGACGTGGAGATTACCTCCATTAGTACTGACTACATTATCAATAGTAGACAGACTTAGGCAAAACCCAGATATCTCTCCTGGAATCTCGCCCCTCTTCCCAATAGCGAATAACCCGGACATCCCCTTAGATTTACGTAGGAGACAAGGAACAGATCTAAGTAGCACAAAGGACCTGACCATAAAGGCAATAGGAGACCAACAGGGGTGGTATTCACTACAACACATGCAACACAAATTCCCACTCCTCCAATTGAATTGGTGGTCACTCTTTCAGATAAGATTCTATCTCCGAAGCAGAAAAATAGAACCAACACAATGGAGACAATATACAGAGTTCGAATCCCTATGCGTAGGGACAGAACCTATGAAAAAAACTCTATCAATACTATATCTTCTGCTGTTGAATCAGAATCCCCCACAATTGATATTCGTTGATAAGTGGGAAAAGGAGCTTAACCGCTCCCTCACTCCGGGACAGATATCTAAAATGTGTATTTTCGCCCACAAGACATCTCTATCGGCGAGGATCCAGGAGATCAACTATAAAATTTTAACAGATTGGTACTGGACACCTGTCAAACTCCAACGGGTCTTTCCCGGTAGAGATCCTAACTGCTGGCGATGTAAAGAAAATCCAGGCACTCTACTACACTTGTTGTGGCACTGCCCCGGAGTCAGGGACTTGTGGGAATGCGTCAAAACACTGATACAACACCTGGTGGAGGGGGAAGTCCCTTTCTCCCCGGAAGTCTATTTACTACATATAAATGAATGGCCCATGAGGAAATATAAAAAATCTATCATTAGACATGTGTTGAATGCAGCAAAATGTCTATTGACACGCCATTGGAGAAGGGAAGCAGCTCCGACCTTCGGGGAACTAATTAGGGAACTGGATCATATACATACAATGGAAGAACTGGCACACATAGCGTTGAACAGACCTGAAAAGCTACGTAAAACATGGGCCTATTGGTCGGCCTTCCGATTCTCAGAAGAATTTGATTTAATGATGCACAGCAGGGGCGCTCAACTCCTGTAGAGTTGATACCTTTCTTTACTATACTTAAACTACAGAAGAACCTTGAGGAGAGATGCCGGATCACACCCAATGAAAGGGAGTGGACTACTCCCACAAAAACACTGGTATAGTTATTAGTTAAACTTGTCTAATGGCTATAATTTCTGTTCTTTGACCTTCTCTTTCTGTATAAATAAGGTATATATAGTGCAGGATATGTCTACTAATTATATAGATACAAGTAAAAACGGTTCTTAGCCGTATTTGCAATGGCCTGCCATGCAATAGTAATAGCTGTTACGGGGCTAGTCCCCCACTGTTATATATAGTATATTGGTGATGTTTATATGTTTACAGCTTTGTATAGAGAGAGATGCTCGATATCTGAAAATGTATCTTTTTGTGTATTTGGAAAAAGCAGAATATAAAATAAAGAATATTAAAAAAAAAAAAAAAAAAAAAAAGAAACAGAAATTGTCTAATAGGAAATATTTTCGTAAGCCAGCGGCAAACCAGAAGGATTCATATAAAGACCAAAAAGGAAACAAAAGGTGGTTTAGTGACAAATCCAAAAGAGGAGGATTTAGATCTAAGCCATCGGAGGGCCAGTCAAAGACACAATGACTTGTGTCAGGCGGTCGGGGGAAGGCTAAAATATTTTTACCACACTTGGTCAAGGGTGGTAAAGAGTCCGTTTATTCGGCAGACAATCAAATTCGGTTACCAAATCGAGTTTGCCATGCCCCCTCCGTCAATATTTGTGATTTCAAGACCACCAAGAGACCCAGGTCTGGTTCCGGAGATTCTGAACATTTTAGAAAACATGTTAAAGTGAACCTCCGGACTAAAAATTGACTCAGCAGCACTGAAAAGGCCTGGTGTTTCTTTAACAGATTCACAGCATCAGAACTTTGTTTCTCTTATACAAACCTCATTTTTAGCTGCACAGAAGAAAACTGCCCGGGCTTTTTTCCCCTGATGCTGTGCAAAGCATGATGGGATTTCTGATTCCGTTGTTCTCTTTCTGCTGTTTTGGTGCAATTTTTTTTTTTTTACATTTTGAATTTGACATTTGAAGCCTAGCACGTGCAGCTGGGAGGGGTTATCAGGACACAGGACAGTTGGAACTGTGTCTCCTGCTCCTTGTCACCTCCTTTCAACCAAAAAGATGGCTGCCCCCATGACAAAGATGGCAGCCCCCATGAATCACAAACATTTGCCTTTTCTTTTAAAACAGGGTGGGTAAGAGATTATATTACCTATCTATCCTAAATAACATAACTAATGTAACTTAATGACAGTATGTTTGTTTAGGCTGAAGTTCCCCTTTAAGCCAGAATGTAATCTGCAGAGTTCCGAAGAAGAAACAAAGAGAGGGGTTTTATTCAACGATATTTCTGGTGAAAAAGCAATCAGGAAAATATCGTCTGATCCTAAATTTAAAAAGATTAAACCCGTTTATCAGGAACAAGAGGTTCCGAATGGAATCAATATTTACCATAAAGGAACTTTTATTTCTGGAGGCATTCATAGTCTCGTTGGACCTCAGGGATGCTTATTGGCATGTGCCAATCCACAAGCGATCCCAAAAATTTCTAAGGTTTGCTCTTCAGGTAAACGGAATTCTAATGCAGTTTCAATTCCTATGCCTCCCATTTGGCATCACTTCCGCACCAAGAATGTTCACAAAAATTCTGGGGAAGCTTTGATTCCTTTAAGGGAAAGGTCGGTCATGGTGATTCCATATCTGGACGACCGGTTAACCTCCTTGCCGGTTATCCCGAGCTCAGCTCGGGGTAACCTGCGCAGGAGGATATCTCAGGCCCCGCTGGGCCGATTTGCATAATTTTTTTTTTGTTACAAGCAGCTAGCACTTTGCTAGCTGCTTGTAACTTCCGATCGCCGCCGCTCGCCACCGATCCGCCGCAATCCGCCGCGCCGAGTCGCTCCTCCCCGCCCCAGAGCCCTGCGCTGCCTGGCCAATCAGTGCCAGGCAGCGTTGAGGGGCGGATCGGGATTCCCTATGACGTCCATGACGTCGGTGACGTCATCCCGCCCCGTCGCCATGGCGACCGGGGAAGCCCTGCAGGAAATCCCGTTCTCAACGGGATTCCCTGCATACTCTGATCGCCGAAGGCGATCGGAGTGGGTGGGGGGATGCTGCCGCTTAGCGGCTATCATGTAGCGAGCCCTTGGCTCGCTACATGATTTAAAAAAAAAAAAAATTTAAAAAATGTGCGGCGCTGCCTCCTTGCCGGATTTTTTAGACCGGCAAGGAGGTTAATTATGGGCAATTCAGGGGCAGAATTGAAGGATCATCTGCACGTAGTGTCAGATCACCTACAGTCATTAGGATGGATCATAAACCAGGAAAAATCGTGCCTTTTACCAAAACAAAGGATGGTGTTTTTGGGCATTTCAATAGATTCGCTGGATCAAAAATTTTATCTTCCCGGGGAAAAAAGGGAAAAATTAAAAAAATGCGATTCTGATGCTTCAAAAAGAGTGGCAACCGTCATTAAGAATGATATCGCAAGTGTTGGGATTAATGTCATCAACAATGGTAGCGGTGCCATGGGCACTGTCGCACCTCAGAACGCTACAGAATTTTCTATTGGAAAATTGGGAGGGGCAGCCGAGAAGCCTGGACTTTAAGGTGTCCATTCCAATATTGGTGAAAACATCACTTCAGTGGTGGTTGGAGGACTCCAATCTACTAAAAGGCAAACTATGGAAGTATCCAACAGGAAAAATTTTAACCACGGACGCAAGTTTGTGGGGATGGGGGGTTCATGTAGACCATGCAGCGTTCCAGGGCAAATGGTCCAGAAAGGAGTCTCAAAGCTCTTCGAATTGGAGAGAGTTGAAAGCAGTGAGTTTAGCACTCACTCAGGCAAAGACAATAATATTCAAGACACATGTCTTAATTCAGTCAGACAATGTTACGACGGTTGCATTTATAAACAAGCAGGGCGGCACGAGGTCCCCGTTATTGCAGGAAGTTGCGGCAGAGATTTTATTCTGGGCAGAAGAGAATGTGTGGGCACATTGAATATGGATGCGGACAAACTGAGCAGAAACAAAATTCTAGCCTCAGAGTGGTCATTAAACAAACAAGTATTTCTGCTGATCACGGAAAGATGGGGTATTCCGTCAGTGGACCTGTTGGCATCTCAAGAGAATGCGCAGACAAACAAATTTTACTCCTTGAATCCAATGGACAGGGCGATAGGGATAAATGCGTTCAATTACCAGTGGGACTTTCCTTTGATTTATGTCTTTCCTCCTCTGAACATGATCCCGGCTGTTCTGGGAAAGTGGAGACAAAATCGAGGGCGAATGATTCTGATAGCGCCTATGTGGCCAAGAAGATCTTGGTTTGCAATGATGAAAAGATTCCTGGTGGAACAACCATGGTTACTGCCCCTCAGACCAGATTTGTTGGTTCAGGGGGGATCTTTGGCATCCACATCCGGATCGACTGAATCTGGCTGCGTGGATCCTGAATTAACTTGGTTGAGGAGCATGGGGGTCTCTGATAAAGCGGCCTCAACGCTAATTGGAAGTCGTAAAGAGGTTACGAGGAAAATTTATTTAAAGAGACACTGAAGTGAAAAAAAAAATGATATTATGATTTGTATGTGTAGCACAGCTAAGAAATAAAACATTACGATCAGATACATCAGTCTAATTGTTTCCAGTACAGGAAGAGTTGAGAAACTCCAGTTATTATCTCTATGCAAACAAGCCATTAAGCTCTCCGACTAAGTTAGTCCTGGAGAGGGCTGTTATCTGACTTTTATTATCTCAACTGTAAGTGAACTGTTTACTTTTCCTCTGCTAGAGGAGAGGTCATTACTTCACAAACTGCTCTGAAAGACTCATTTTGAATGCTGAGTGTTGTGTAATCTGCACATATTATAGAATGATGCAATGTTAGAAAAAAACACTATATACCTGAAAATAAAAGTATGAGAATATTTTCTTTGCTGCTAATCTTCTAGTAATTATTCATAGTACACAACCAATTCATTATATCATATATTTTTTTCTCGCTTCAGTGTCTCTTTAAAGTACAGGAAAGTTTTCCATGTCTGGCTGAAGAAGTCTAAGTTTGATAGCATGTCTATTCCAGCAATTCTGGATTTTCTCCAGGAAGGTTGGGAGAAAAATGTCAGTACTCTCATGGTACAGATGGCAGCGCTTACCGCTTTTTCTGGGGTGCCTATTTCTACCTCTCCTTTAATTGTAAGGTTTATGAAAGCAGTTTCAAGAAAGATCCCGATTTTCAGACCATACGTATCTCCTTGGGATCTATCTATAGTTCTGCAGGGTTTGGTTAAAGCTCCGTTTGAACCACTAAAGGATAGTGTTCTTAAAATGCTGACATATAAGGTCGTTTTTCTTATTGCAATTACAACGGCTAGGAGAGTCAGTGAGATTCAGTCGTTATCAATTAAAAGCCCTTACTTTCAAGATTTTCAGGACAGATTAGTGCTTCAGACAGATCCGAAATTTTGTCCCAAAGTGATGTCAAAGTTCCACAGGTCCCAGGACATTGTCTTACCGACCTTTTGTGTGAATCCAAAAAATGAAAAAGAACAGAATTTCCATTCTTTAGATGTTAGAAGATGTGTTTTGGAATATCTGGCTAGAACGGCTGATATCAGGAAGTCAGATGCTTTGTTTATTTTACATTCAGGTAAAAATTCGGGCCAGGCAGCTTCTAAGTCGACTATAGCTAATTGGATTAAGTTAGCTATAATTGAGGCTTATAAGGTTATGAATGTTGATCCGCCAGCTTCCTTTAAGGCACATTCGACTAGGGCCATGGCAGCTTCATTTTCAAATAGAGCAGATGCATCTCCTGAACAAATTTGCAAGGCGGCGACATGGTCAACGTTTTCTACGTTCATTCGTCACTACCGGATTGATGCATTGTCTGCTCATGACCAAGCGTTTGGAAGGAAAATTCTTCAAGCGGTGGTCCCACCCTAAAGTTATATTACTTGTTTATCGTCTCACCTTGCCCTGAAGGATTGTGGGGAAAAAGCAGAGTTAGTACCTGCTAACGATGTTTTCAACAATCCTTCAGGGCAACGGCCCCACCCTGGTGTTGTTGTCTTGTCAGATAGTGGCACTGATTGTGGGTTAGTGGGTTGTTCACCTGTCGGGTACTTGTCTAAACGCACTGAGGGTGGACTAACCATTTGATTCTTTTATAGGGGAAGTGCTGTCTGTTCCTGTGTTGGGTGGAGCAACGTCTCACCTTGCCCTGAAGGATTGTTGAAAACCTCGTTAGCAGGTACTAACTCTGCTTTTCAGTACTTGTTAATTTGCAGAGTGTTGAGAAGTAATTTTAATCAGAAGATGAAAAATGATGTCCTAGGAGAGAACTTAGAAGAGGAAGGGAATTGGTTCAGGCCCTTTCCCTCCCTGAGGTCATGTGACTGGTTAGTGTTACAAGGTCTCAGGTGTGAGTGGGGAGCAGGTGTGGTAAATTTGGTGTTATTGCTCTCACACTCCCTCATACTGGTCACTGGAAGCTCAGCATGGCTCCTCATGGCAGAGAACTCTCTGAGGAGCTGAAAAAAGAATTGTTGCTCCACATAAAGATGGCCTAGGCTATAAGATGATTGCCAAGACCCTGACACTGAGCTGCAGCACGGGAGCCAAGACCATACAGAGGTTTCATAGGACAGGTTCCACTCAGAATAGGCCTCACCATGGGCGACCAAAGAAGCTGAGTAAACATGCCCAGCAAAACACAGGGAGGGAGAGAGAGACACCAAGGATAGATAGATAGATAGATAGATAGATAGATAGATAGATAGATAGATAGATAGATAGATACACACACACACAAATTCAGACACACACAGACCTAGTCACACAGCCACAGCCTCTCTCTACCTCCCTTGCTGTCCTACCCTGGCTTGCTGAAATCGTCCTGGCAGCAGAGGTTGGAGCTGCATCCTCCTTTTGTGCTCTCCTCCCCTCCCTACCTACTGCATGTGAGAATAACTACAAAGGTGAAAACTTCAGGACTGGAGTGATAAGACAGCACTCTCACTGTGAAAGCTTATCACTACATGTTAATAAGACAAGCTTCTTTAGTGAATTAACTCGATACAGATTGATGTGAGGTGATGTGTCCACTTGCCTTATTATCACCAGAATGATCTTAATGAGTTGTGGCTATAGTAATGTTAGCTATTAGGGGAAGCTGGGGATGGGAAGGTTTATCAGTTATTTAAAAAGTAACCTTTATTTTAATGTAAAAGAAGCAGGGAGATTGGCCATTAGAGGATTGGCAACAGCAACATTCAAGGAGAACGGCTGCTATAGTGAAGTATCGCGGGAGCAATACATCACTACTGCGCGGCAAATCAAGGCAGTGGCCGTTGCTAAGTAACACACGCTATTCTGCCACTAGTGCATGTAGCGTGCACAGAGGAAATATTCAATGCGCTTGTAACAGTAGTTTAGTCTCGCTGTTTGGCAGCGCTATTGTTAGTGAATCAACCCCATTGTGTTTTATAGCATGTAATTAGTAACTGTTGAATTGAAGTGAGAGAGGAGAGAGTCAGGAATAGATACGGCACCTATTCTGCTGAACTTCTGAGACATAATCTCCTCCCCAGTTCTCCTTGAATGTCACTGTTGCCCATCCTCTAATGGCCAATCTCCCTGCTTCTTTTACATTAAAATAAAGATAAAGTTTTAAATAACTGTTAAACCTCCCTAACCCCGCCTTCCCCTAATCAGGCAGTCCTTGTTGTATATGTGGATCAGGTCAGCCAGATTCTCTGCTCTGCATGGCCTGACCTATATTCATCATAGGATATTATGTTAGTGGCTTGTATAATTAGCTGCTGCAGCAGGACTTGTAATTCCATTAGGAATAGCGGCCGTGTTGTTTGGCCTCGCTCTCCCTGACCTCCCCACACTGTAATCTTGGGTTGCAGGTTACTATTACAGTAAAGCACTTTCTCCAACTAGAGCAGATATAGCCCCGCCCCCTTGTCATAGCTTCTGAAGAAGCGCTTGTGTGTGACACTGCCGTCAGGCTCCCAGCAACCAGCACCCACCATTATCCACCCCCGCACCAGTACGTGTTTAGTCTCTTCTTATGGACTGTGAAGTGATGATGTAACACACAGCCTACTTGTCTGCACATTGCCAAATAAAGGAAGTTGTACAGCAGTACCAACCATCCTCTTTCCTTTCATCCCTAATGATAATTGTTCCTCCCCTCAGAATTCTCTAACAGGAAGTGATGATGTTTCTCTATTTGCAGCGCGGAGTCCCGGCATCAGGAACCTCTCAGAGACTCGTCTCTCTGTATCCACAGACTGTACAACGGATGGTGATGTCACTGGACAAGAGTCTCCTGCAGATATCCTGGTGACCCCAAATATTCCTCCAGACACCCCTCGCCTGTCTAACCCTGAGGGGCCTCATACCCAGCACAGCTCTCCCCCTGCTGGAGGGTCTTATTCCTGTTCCACATGTGGGAAATGTTATACATGGAAATCACATCTTGTCAGACATGAGAGATCTCACACTGGTGAGAAGCCCTATACATGTGCTGAGTGTGGGAAATGTTTTACTGAGAAATCATCTCTTGTCAGGCATGAGAGATTTCACGCTGGTGAGATGCCCTATTCATGTGCTGAGTGTGGGAAATATTTTGTTAGCAAATCATACCTTGTCGCACATGAGAAACTGCACACTGGTGAAAAGCCCTATTCATGTGCTGAGTGTGGTAAATGTTTTGCTCGTAAATTCTATCTTGTCACACATGAGAGATCTCACACTGGTGAGAAGCCCTATTCATGTGCTGAGTGTGGGAAATGTTTTGCACATAAATCAGATCTTGTCAAGCATGAGAGATCTCACACTGGTGTGAAGCCCTATTCATGTGCTGAGTGTGGGAAATGTTTTGTACGGAAATCAGAACTTGTCCAACATGAGAGATCTCACACTGGTGAGAAGCCCTATTCATGTACTGAGTGTGGGAAATGTTTTTCACAGAAATCAGATCTTGCAAGGCATGAGAGATCTCACATTGGTGCGAAGCCCTATTCATGTGCTGAGTGTGGGAAATGTTTTGTACGGAAATCAGAACTTGTCCAACATGAGAGATCTCACACTGGTGAGAAGCCCTATTCATGTACTGAGTGTGGGAAATGTTTTTCACAGAAATCAGACCTTGTCAGGCATGAGAGATCTCACACTGGTGAGAAGCCCTATTCATGTACTGAGTGTGGGAAATGTTTTGCTCGTAAATTCTATCTTGTCACACATGAGAGATCTCACATTGGTGAGAAGCCCTATTCATGTGCTGAGTGTGGGAAATGTTTTGCACATAAATCAGATCTTGTCAAGCATGAGAGATCTCACACTGGTGAGAAGCCCTATTCATGTGCTGAGTGTGGGAAATGTTTTGCACATAAATCAGATCTTGCAAGGCATGAGAGATCTCACACTGGTGTGAAGCCCTATTCATGTGCTGAGTGTGGGAAATGTTTTGTACGGAAATCAGAACTTGTCCAACATGAGAGATCTCACACTGGTGAGAAGCCCTATTCATGTACTGAGTGTGGGAAATGTGTTTCACAGAAATCAGACCTTGTCAGGCATGAGAGATCTCACACTGGTGAGAAACCCTATTCATGTGCTGAGTGTGGGAAATGTTTTTTGGATAAGTCACTGCTTATCAGACACTTGTGTTGAGTATGTAAAATGCATTGGCTACAAATATTCTGATGCATTGGTTTTCTTTTTTTTTTTACCATACATACATAGAATGCTGAGCATTTTTTCATGCTACTCAGTGCATTGGTTTATAACTGAAGTGACATGATGAGAGAAATATGGGTACGTATAGTACTGAGCCTAGTTAGAACTTGCTTTGTGTTCACTTTTTTATTTTCCAATGTAAGGGTTAATAAACCAGGTATTTTATCTATACAAATGAGGCAGGATCTGCAGTCATATGCAGCCATGGCTCTCCTGCAGAGTACATAAAAGCCAAAACACTTTTATCTGACCGAACAAACACTCCTGATAACACAAGAGTGCTGAAGTTATCATTATTTCAGCAAGGCTTGGTGTACAGAGGCGCCAGAGTAGAATAAAAAGGTTTAAAAACCGTCTAAAAGAGGGGGATGTTCAGGTGGACTTACCTCCCTCAAAAATCTAAAACTCAATTGAGTCACAATATATCAATACAAAAATATTTTATTGAACTCCACTTAGTGCAACGCGTTTCGCAGGTGTGGTCCCGCTTCATCAGGCAATCAGAGGCGCTCACTTCTGCATCTAGACCCATTGAGTTATACTCTTGTTTGCCTGATGAAGCAGGACCACACCTGCGCATGCGTCCACCTGAACATCCCCCTCTTTTAGATGGTTTATAAACGTTTTTATTCTACTCTGGCGCCTCTGTACACCAAGCCTTGCTGAAATCTTGATTCCACCCTCGGTGGAGGGGTGCTACCCTGTTTCCTATCTACAGAGAGCGACATCTTAAAAACCTGAGTGGGGTCAGGTTCTAATACTCCCCACCTGCACTTGAAGTGGATGTTTGTGAGTATATCTAAGTATTTTGCTTTTAACCACAACCAACTTAACAATACTACACCATATCGGGCTCTCGATTTCTCTTTGTTTTTCCAAGCTTATCATTATTTGTTTATGCTGGGAGCCGAATAAATCAGATTTTAACATCAAAGTTCCTTGAAAAAAATAATCACTTCACATAGCGTAACTCCATCCTCAAAGTTGCACTCCTAAATACAAAGGCTCCACCATGAGGATTTCTAGAGTACACCCTTCCACATGTGCATACAAACAGCCCCCCCCCCCCCCCAACAGAGACGGGGCTCACCAGACAGTCACCACCTCACAGACCAGGTGGATCTAGCGTGTTTGCAAATGTAAAAGCTGCCTCAGCATGAACCCTCCACTCGCCCACTTCTCTTCAGATAAAGCAGGCTTTGTAATCCAAGTACATGTATAAAGTATAAAGGACCATCGCGTAATGCTGCACATACACCAGCTCCTCACGCTAATATAAGATTGCACTTACGCCTCCTAGTCACAGCGCACATATCAGGCAAAGATCAGCCTCCCATCCGGGCACTCGGGGGGGTCAGGTACTCGGCGTCCCTCTTCAGTACTTTTCCCTCTGGCAGCTCCCGCTGTACAGTTCCTCTATGCCGGCCGGCCTTTCCCCGGGTGATTGACGCCACGCTGTGTCTTGGAGGTGTAAGTGCAATTTTATATTAGCGTGAGGAGCTGGTCTATGTGCAGCATTAGCGATGGCCCTTTATTTATACTTTTATACATGTACTTGGATTACAAAGCCTGCTTTATCTGAAGAGAAGTGGGCGAGTGGAGGGTTCATGCTGAGGCAGCTTTTACATTTGCAAACACGCTGGATCCACCTGGTCTGTGAGGTGGCGACTGTCTGGTGAGCCCCGTCTCTGTTGGTGGTGGCCCCTGTTTGTATGCACATGTGGAAGGGTGCACTCTAGAAATCCCTCATGGTGGAGCCTTTGTATTTATGAGTGCAACATTGAAGACGGAGTTACGCTGTGTGAAGTGTGTTTATTTTTTCGAGGAACTTTGATGTTGGTGAGCGCAGCGGAAAATATTTACAGCGACTTCATCCCTCTGGGAACTTTTTGCTGCAGCTACTTCCTAATCCACATAACTGTGAGAGACTCATTCTCTAACCATTTGTGGTGCAGTTTGCATTTTATTCAAACTAGATTTTAAATCAGACTAATTTTGCTGCTGTGCATAATTCAGAGTCAGGATACAACCCCTTAAAGTGAAAATAAGAATGTGAGACTCCAGGAAAGTTCTATATAACATTGTTATTTACCTGCTGTGAGCTGCAGATGTGGGGATATTAGAAGCTCCCATTCATCCAGACTGAACTGAGGACAGGAGATTTCCCTCTGTCTGTGTCTCTGTTTTACAGTAAACAGCCCAAGTTCACCAGGAAATTCCACCGGCGAACAGTTTGGGCCATCTCTACCAGCGACCGGTACAAACTCCAAAGAGTGATTAGCTCTGTGGAAAAGATCATTGGATTATCTCTGCCACCTCTCGATCTCCACACGGCGAGAATGAGGTCAAGGGCCACCAAGATCTTGCGTGACCCCTCCCACCCAGGCAACCGCTTCTTTGAGCTCCTCCCAGCGGGCCACCATTATAGGACCATCTCGTCTAGAACAAACATGCAAAACAGCACCTTCAGGCTGGTCTCCTGCTGAACGCTATCCCTCCCCTGCTGAGCCCGCCCTCCTGCTGAACGCTATCCCTCCCCTGCTGAGCCCGCCCTCCTGCTGAATGCTATCCCTCCCCTGCTGAGCCCGCCCTCCTGCTGAACACTATCCCTTCCCTGCTGAGCCCGCCCTCCTGCGGTAATCCTACCCCTCAGACAGTGGTGACTCTCCTGCGCCCGCTCCGGTCCTCCAAACACTGCAGGGGTGCAGCACCCTCCTAGCACCTCTGTAGTGCAATATCACCTGCCCAGGTGTATTATTACCCTCATGCTGTAAATGGTTTCCACCTACACTAGTTGACTATTGTTTTTGGTTTTGTCTGCCAATGTCTGTTTATTTGTTGCCAATGCTAAAGCAGTGCAGCTTAATGACAGGAGCGAGAGGTAAACGTCTCCAGCGCACTCTATACTGCGGTATTGCTAACTTACGCATGCTCCATTAGCTTAACGGGCGCTCCCTTAGTTTAACGGGCACACCACTGAACCTGCCCTGAGCCCCTGGCTTCAAAGGATGACATCCCAGCACTTTGATAGGCTTCCTGTCACGTGACAAATAGCCTATTAAGCCAATTGGGCCAATTAAACAGAAGCGTCCATTAAGTTAATGAAGCATGCTGGAGCTTAAAGAATAAACCACATAGTGATAGTAACAGGTGGAAATGGAGGAATAATGCAAGTATGCCAGGTATTTCAAGTATTTAAACAATTTGTACACAGTGTTAATCATTTCAGAGACGATTCAGAGTTTCAAAAGTTTATGGCAGATGGGAAAAAGTTGGTTTTCAGTCTGTTTGTGTGTATGCAAATTGATCCAAACGTCTACCTGATGGAAGGAGTTCATACAAGGCGTTTCCGGGGTGAGCGTTGTCCTTGATAATGATTTTGGCCCTTCTCATACAGCGAGTCTTATACAGTTATCCAGAAATCTCAGCATCCAGAAGGAAAAATTCTGACCTTGCAGGATGAATACATCTTGTTTTACAGTTCTTATGCAGTAATAAACCTCTGTTACATTAAGTCTGTCTTTTGTCTTCATTTGTTTTAAATTACTGTATTTCAACATTAATACTCAGTTTGGTATATAGTGTGAGGTATAGTACTGTTTTTTTTTTTTTAGCTAGACATAATTTTGACATTGACCCTCAAGCAACCAGAAACTACACTTATCCGGGATTTGCCAATCCTCGGTGGTGCCGGATAATGGGGGTTTTACTGCACAAGAGTTATTATTATTTTTTTATTATTATTATTTAGTATTTATATAGCGCTGACATATTACGCAGCGCTGTACAGTGTATATATATATATATATATATATATCTTGTCACAAACTGTCTCTCAAAGGAGCTCACAATCTAATCCCTACCATTGCCATATGTCTATATTATGTAGTGTAAGTACTGTAGTCTAGGGGCAATTCTTAGGGGGAGCCAATTAACTTATCCGTATGTTTTTGGAATGTGGGAGGAAACCGGAGTTCCCAGTGATGGTAGTTCAGTGCCGATAATGACTTTTGCTGTTTTTACAGCTGGCTGCAGGGCTCCTCTGGCAGCCTTGGTGCAGCTGCCGTACCAGGCCGGCATGCAGTTGGTCAGACCGCTTTCTATAGTGCATCTGTAGTAATTAACCAGCAGCTTCTGTGGAAGGTTAGCGCTCCTTAGCTTTCTCATAAAGTAGAGGCACTGTTGTGCTTTGCCAGTTACAGCTAAAGCATTGTCAGCCCAGGAGTGGACTATTGCACTGGCCACAGCACAGGGCATCTGGGTGTCACTGCAGTAAATTGAGGCTCGGGTCTCTTCTGCTTCAGACCTCAGTGGTAGCAGAGACTATAAAATTCAGGGGCATCTATGGCCTGGTGCACACCAAAACCCGCTAGCAGATCCGCAAAATGCTAGCTGATTTTTAAACGCTTTTTTTAATTTTTCTATGGCGTTTTGCGGATTGCTGCTGCGGATTTCAGTATAGTACATTTCATATATTGTTACAGTAAAGCTGTTACTGAACAGCTTCTGTAACAAAAACGCCTGCAAAACCGCTCTGAACTGCCGTTTTTCAGAGCGGTTTGCGTTTTTCCTATACTTAACATTGAGGCAGAAACGCATCCACAATCCAAAAAATGCCTCACCCCGGGAGGATTAGTTTCTGCAAAACGCCTCCCGCTCTGGTGTGACCCACCCCATTGAGATACATTGACCCAGCGTATCCGCAGCCGCAAGCGGCTACAGAAACGCAGAAAAAGCCACTCGGTGTGCACCAGCCCTATGTGGACACCTGAACCTGCTCCCTGCTACACGCTACTAATCTGGGATTTCCTGAAACTTGCAGCGTATGTTGGCAGACCTTCAGCATCTACCCCATATATACTCAAGTTAAAGCCTATGCCCAACTTACACCTAAAAGAAATGTGAAAAATGATTGACTCAGGTAGAAGCTGAAGGTATGTAGTCAAAGTGAATCTAAACTGAGAAGGATATTGATTTTTCCTTTTAAAATTATACCAGTTGCCTGACTCTCCTGCTGATCCTGTGTCTCTAATACTTTTAGCCACAGCCCCTCAACAAGCATGCAGATCAGGTGCTCTGAGTGAAGTCAGACTGGATTAGCTGCATGCTTGTTCCAGGTGTGTGATTCAGCCACTACTGCAGCCAAAGAGATCAGCAGGACTGACAAGAAACTGGTATTGTTTAAAAGGAAACATCCTCCAACCCTGGTCTTTTGGTTTATTTCGTTTTCTTTTATTTCTTTGCTATGGTTGATTTCATTTCTTTTTTTATTGCTGTTTTATCGTAGTGTTGTAAGTCTTTATGCCTATATTCTTATTTGTGGAGTAGGGACCCTACTGGCATAACTGGGTGGACTGCACAGTTTGTGCTGATCTATAGTTGTGATGGACTGCATGTCCCCTGTATGTTTTGCTTTCTTAGCGAAGGACTTTCATCCAGTTCACCTCTATTTTCTATACTGATATACATTGTTTTATTATGTATGATATCTTTTTTGCTTTCAATAAAAAGTTGATTGATAAAAAATGGAAACATCCATATCCCTCTCAGATAAGGTTGCCTTTAAGCCGAGCAGTAATGGCTGTGTGTCCCCCGCTATGTGCACTGTGTCCCGTATTGTGTGCAGCTGATTACAGTAATGCCCATTAGATAAAGGCTTACCACCATGCTGCTGCCCACCAGAACAGGATGTAAGGCAGACAGCTCCTTTGTGTCCCTGCACCCCGAGTGTCCCTGGCATAAGCAGAGCGCTGTGTGTCCCCCGCTATGTGCACTGTGTCCTGTATTGTGTGCAGCTGATTACAGTAATGCCCATTAGATACAGGCTTACCACCATGCTGCCGCCCACCAGAACAGAATGTAAGGCAGACAGACCCTCTGTGTCCCTGCACCCCGAGTGTCCCCAGGATAAGCAGAGCGCTGTGTGTCCCCCGCTATGTGCCCTGTGTCCTGTATTGGGTGCAGCTGATTACAGTAATGCCCATTAGATAAAGGCTTACCACCAGGCTGCCGCCCACCAGAACAGGATGTAAGGCAGACAGCTCCTCTGTGTCCCTGCACCCCGAGTGTCCCGGCATAAGCAGAGCACTGTGTGTCCCCCGCTATGTGCCCTGTGTCCTGTATTGTGTGCAGCTGATTACAGTAATGCCCATTAGATAAAGGCTTACCACCATGCTGCCGCCTACCAGAACAGAATGTAATGCAGACAGATCCTCTGTGTCCCTGCACCCCGAGTGTCCCCGGCATAAGCAGAGCGCTGTGTGTCCCCCGCTATGTGCCCTGTGTCCTGTATTGGGTGCAGCTGATTACAGTAATGCCCATTAGATTAAGGCTTACCACCATGCTGCTGCCCACCAGAACAGAATGTAAGGCAGACAGCTCCTCTGTGTCCCTGCACCCCGAGTGTCCCCGGCATAAGCAGAGCACTGTGTGTCCCCCGCTATGTGCAGTATGTCCCGTATTGTGTGCAGCTGATTATGGTAATGCCCATTAGATAAAGGCTTACCACCATGCTGCCGCCCACCAGAACAGAATGTAAGGCAGACAGATCCTCTGTGTCCCTGCACCCTGAGTGTCCCCGGCATAAGCAGAGCACTGTGTGTCCCCCGCTATGTACACTGTGTCCCGTATTGTGTGCAGCTGATTACGGTAATGCCCATTAGATAAAGGCTTACCACCATGCTGCCGCCCACCAGATCAGAATGTAAGGCAGACAGATCCTCTGTGTCCCTGCACCCCCAGTGTCCCCGGCATAAGCAGAGCGCTGTGTGTCCCCCGCTATGTGCCCTGTGTCCCGTATTGTGTGCAGCTGATTACGGTAATGCCCATTAGATAAAGGCTTACCACCATGCTGCTGCCCACCAGAACAGAATGTAAGGCAGAGAGATCCTCTGTGTCCCTGCACCCCGAGTGTCCCCGGCATAAGCAGAGCGCTGTGTGTCCCCCGCTATGTGCACTGTGTCCTGTATTGTGTGCAGCTGATTACAGTAATGCCCATTAGATAAAGGTTTACCACCATGCTGCTGCCCACCAGAACAGGATGTAAGGCAGACAGATCCTCTGTGTCCCTGCACCCCGAGTGTCCCCGGCATAAGCAGAGCGCTGTGTGTCCCCCGCTATGTGCACTGTGTCCTGTATTGTGTGCAGCTGATTACAGTAATGCCCATTAGATAAAGGCTTACCACCATGCTGCCGCCCACCAGAACAGCATGTAAGGCAGACAGATCCTCTGTGTCCCTGCACCCCGAGTGTCCCCGGCATAAGCAGAGCGCTGTGTGTCCCCCGCTATGTGCCCTGTGTCCTGTATTGTGTGCAGCTGATTACGGTAATGCCCATTAGATAAAGGCTTACCACCATGCTGCCCCCACCAGAACAGAATGTAAGGCAGACAGCTCCTCTGTGTCCCTGCACCCCGAGTGTCCCCGGCATAAGCAGAGCGCTGTGTGTCCCCCGCTATGTGCACTGTGTCCTGTATTGTGTGCAGCTGATTACAGTAATGCCCATTAGATAAAGGCTTACCACCATGCTGCCGCCCACCAGAACAGAATGTAAGGCAGACAGATCCTCTGTGTCCCTGCACCCTGAGTGTCCCCGGCATAAGCAGAGCGCTGTGTCCCCCCCCCCCCCCGCTATGTGCCCTGTGTCCCGTATTGTGTGCAGCTGATTACGGTAATGCCCATTAGATAAAGGCTTACCACCATGCTGCCGCCCACCAGAACAGAATGTAAGGCAGACAGATCCTCTGTGTCCCTGCACCCCGAGTGTCCCCGGCATAAGCAGAGCGCTGTGTGTCCCCCGCTATGTGCCCAGTGTCCCGTATTGTGTGCAGCTGATTATGGTAATGCCCATTGGATAAAGGCTTACCACCATGCTGCCGCCCACCAGAACAGAATGTAAGGCAGACAGATCCTCTGTGTCGCTGCACCCCGAGTGTCCCCGGCATAAGCAGAGCGCTGTGTGTCCCTTGCTATGTGCACTGTGTCCCGTATTGTGTACAGCTGATTACAGTAATGCCCATTAGATAAAGGCTTACCACCATGCTGCTGCCCACCAGAACAGAATGTAAGGCAGACAGCTCCTCTGTGTCCCTGCACCCCCAGTATCCCCGGCATAAGCAGAGCGCTGTGTGTCCCCCGCTATGTGCCCTGTGTCCTGTATTGTGTGCAGCTGATTACAGTAATGCCCATTAGATAAAGGCTTACCACCATGCTGCCGCCCACCAGAACAGGATGTAAGGCAGACCGATCCTCTGTGTCCCTGCACCCTGAGTGTCCCCGGCATAAGCAGAGTGCTGTGTGTCCCCCGCTATGTGCACTGTGTCCCGTATTGTGTGCAGCTGATTACGGTAATGCCCATTAGATAAAGGCTTACCACCATGCTGCCGCCCACCAGAACAGAATGTAAGGCAGAGAGATCCTCTGTGTCCCTGCACCCCGAGTGTCCCCGGCATAAGCAGAGCGCTGTGTGTCCCCCGCTATGTGCACTGTGTCCTGTATTGTGTGCAGCTGATTACAGTAATGCCCATTAGATAAAGGTTTACCACCATGCTGCTGCCCACCAGAACAGGATGTAAGGCAGACAGATCCTCTGTGTCCCTGCACCCCGAGTGTCCCCGGCATAAGCAGAGCGCTGTGTGTCCCCCGCTATGTGCACTGTGTCCTGTATTGTGTGCAGCTGATTACAGTAATGCCCATTAGATAAAGGCTTACCACCATGCTGCCGCCCACCAGAACAGAATGTAAGGCAGACAGCTCCTCTGTGTCCCTGCACCCCGAGTGTCCCTGGCATAAGCAGAGCGCTGTGTGTCCCCCGCTATGTGCACTGTGTCCTGTATTGTGTGCAGCTGATTACAGTAATGCCCATTAGATAAAGGCTTACCACCATGCTGCCGCCCACCAGAACAGAATGTAAGGCAGACAGATCCTCTGTGTCCCTGCACCCCGAGTGTCCCCGGCATAAGCAGAGCGCTGTGTGTCCCTTGCTATGTGCACTGTGTCCTGTATTGTGTACAGCTGATTACAGTAATGCCCATTAGATAAAGGCTTACCACCATGCTGCTGCCCACCAGAACAGAATGTTAGGCAGACAGATCCTCTGTGTCCCTGCACCCCGAGTGTCCCCGGCATAAGCAGAGCGCTGTGTGTCCCCCGCTATGTGCACTGTGTCCTGTATTGTGTGCAGCTGATTACGGTAATACCCATTAGATAAAGGCTTACCACCATGCTGCCGCCCACCAGTACAGAATGTAAGGCAGACAGATCCTCTGTGTCCCTGCACTCCGAGTGTCCCCGGCATAAGCAGAGCGCTGTGTGTCCCCCGCTATGTGCCCAGTGTCCCGTATTGTGTGCAGCTGATTACAGTAATGCCCATTAGATAAAGGCTTACCACCATGCTGCCGCCCACCATTCTTGAACTATTTAATATGAAAGGCCTAGCAGGCTAGCCTATTATTATCATTCAGCTGAGAGACTGACCACCTTCCACAGTGATCCTAACATCCAAGAGAGGTGATCTGCATTTATTCTTGGTGACTTTATTGACTATAAGCAAGGGCAGGGCTCTCTCACCCTTTTATGTCTAGGAATGCACCATATTTTATGGACTATAAGATGCTCCTGACCATAAGATGCACCTAGGGTTAGAGGACAAAAACCAGGGGAAATATATATACATATATATATATATTATACACACTAAACTTGGTGCATTCATGGTGAATGGGCATCTTGTGGATTATGCCTCCTTTGTACCTCTTGTTTCACCCTCTGTCCTCCTCTATGCCCCATTGTGTCCCCGTGTGCTCCATTTGTCCCCCTGTGTCCTCCTCTGCATGGGCTCAGTAAAAGGAGTCCCCAACACTGCGGCGGGTTGGAGGTTCGTATTGGCAGCGTTCACAAGTCAGGAACTACCTGCAATTTGGACTATAAGACGCATTGACTATCCCCTCCCCCCCCCCTTGTTTTGCGGGAGAAAAGGTGAGTCTTAGAGTCCAAAAAATACAGTATTATACATTTTATTCAGTATGTAACAATTGTCACTGTAATTACCAGATCTGTATTTTGTATTGATTTTGTGTTTTTTTTTTTATGTTTTTTTTTTTTTTTACCAATTCTGTATTTTGTATATTGATGTTGTACACCTTTTGTCTGTATTATTATGTACCCCATGCTTATTTCTTACTTCACTTAATAAATCAATAATAATAAACAAGACTGCACTATTTTAAAGTTGTTAGACAAACATAACACTAAACTGGAGGTGATATTCCACCATGATCAAGGAGCTCTATAAGAGGTGGAACACAAATACAATCAGGTGAGTTCCAGTCTGACCTGGTGGGAAAAGTTTCCATGTTCCAGGGATCCTCAGACTGGGCCTCTGCAGCTTAGAACTTTTTTTTCTGCACCCCCTGATCTTCATGATGGGGATTACAATCATATGCATCATTACACAGGTGAGTTTGTGTTTAAAACCACTCAAACAAAATCCACATGGTTAGAAGGTTAGTGGCTGATACACAGTCTTATAGGCCAATAGTTCTGGGATAAGCTATAGCATATAAATGTTTGTTGTTTTCTCAAACTTCAGGCAGTAAATATGAAGAGGAGTTGTTTAAATGTGTTTTTTTAGAAGACCCCTGTAACCAGTTCTCTGCTGTGTTGTAACATCCTTACCTTCCAGCGGCAGGTCCTGCGGCGTCTCCGGCGTGGTCCGGTTGAGTGGCGGGACTTCACAGCAGACATCATCTGGCGGCAACCCTGGCTCCCCTCCGGTGGTGAGTTCCGGCGTGCGTGCGATGGCCGGCGCACCTTATAGGTTGAAGAGGAAGGTTTAGCTGAGGTCAGTGGTGAGGTCATTGACGTGACATCACTATGGGAGTGGTTTCGGAAGATTGGGATCTGTATATAAGGCCAGTGCTTTCATTCACACACTGGCCTTGATACTAATCAGTTCGCTGGTTTTTGGCCTAGCTAGCTACTCTGAGCTACATCAATATATTGTGTAGACGCTCAATGGACTCATAATGACTGTCTAACCAAAGGTAGAGCTTAAAGGCTAAATATAAATACAAACATAGGTAATAATTCTGCATATGTGTAATGAATAGCGGAGATATGGCCGCAACAGCAAGCGGCATGGCGGCTATTTCCACGTCGCAGCCTGCGGGTTCCGCCACGCAGTTACATGCTGGTGCTTTGCCTGGTCCTTCTATTGCTCATAGACTAAGGGCTACGCGCGCGCGCGCCAGGCAACAGGACCTTTATGCAACTAGAAGGGGAGTCAGCTGATCAGACTCCAGCTATGCTCCAGATTGGCTGAGTGACTGGGGCGGCGCTGTGGAGCGCTTGCAGTATATATAGGACAGGTCATTCAGTTGCTCCGCATCTGCTGTTGCGAATGCTACGTGTTAGCGCTCAGACCTAGTCAGATCCCAAAGTGTGCTAGAACCAGCTGGAGCTGGGGATCCACACTTAGCCAGATTCTGTTGATAGCTTAAAGTACTAATTGAATTGTATTATTTGTTATGACCTTCTGCTAGCTTGACTACTCTTCTGTTTACTGATCCTGTACCTTTGCCTATCTGATATAGTTGCCGACTCTGCCTGAGATACTACTCTGATCTAGCTTTCTGTCTCTGTACCGTATCTGTTCGCTCATTGCCAAATCTGTTTGTCAGACTCTCCTGTCCTCACCAGTGAGCCTAGTCACTGGTGAGGGATCCTCTGCTAGCATCACCTGCTTCTCAGGTGAATACTAGCTGCAGTACTATCTGAATCACCTGCTCCTCAGGTGGTCAGTAGCTGCAGTACAGTCTGAATCACCTGCTCCTCAGGTGGTCAGTTGCTGCAGTACAGTCTTTGTCACCTGCTCCTCAGGTAGTCAGTAGCTGCAGTACAGTCTGAATCACCTGCTCCTCAGGTGGTCAGTAGCTGTAGTACAATCTGAATCACCTGCTCCTCAGGTGGTCAGTAGCTGCAGTACAGTCTGAATCACCTGCTCTGCAGGTGGTCAGTTGCTGCAGTACAGTCCTTATCACCTGCTCCTCAGGTGAATAGTCACTACAGTACTATCCTCTCCACCTGCCCCTCAGGTGGTAGTGGCTACACTACAGTCTGAACCATCCCGCTCCTCGGGTGATCAGTACGCTTGTTAACATAGTTCTTCCCGCTCCTCGGGTGTGTTATCTCACTATTGTCTGTATCTCCAGCTTGCTGGAGTTTGTATCCCTGTGTTGTATAGAGATATTCCTCTATCCCAGCTCCTCTGGGAAAGCAAGTATTTCTATCATTACTGTTGCACCAAACACCTACCCTTACATTGGTTGTCCTGTTTCTGGCTATACCAGTATTATTGGTGATTCTGCAGATCACACATAATCAGGTATAGCGTCTGTATTATTGGTGATACTGCAGATCACCAATAATCAGAGAAGTCTGTTCTCGCTGACACCAATCGTTACAGAACAGCAGACCAAACATTATGGATGCACTGCGTAGTCACGTTGAAGTCCTGACCACCGCGGTAAACAATCTTTCCGGGGTGATCATTAACCAACAGACTCAAATCACTCAACTGTATGGGACAGTTCAGGTACTTCAAACGACTATCGATACAGTGCTATCCCCTCCAGTCACTGACCTTCGTATGTCCGTACCTGAAAAGTTTTCTGGGCATAGATCTGACTTTCAGAATTTCAGGAATCGTGTGTTGTCTTATTTTGAATTGAGGCCCAATCTGTCAGGATCTGAGAACCAGAGGGTAACATTTATAAAGACCCTTCTGTCAGGAGATTCACAAACATGGGCATATAGTCTGCATGCTAAGCATAAGGCCTTATCTTCAGTTCAGGAGTTTTTTAAGGCCATGGCCGTTATATACGGTGATCCGGATATTGCTATCACGGCTGAGATGAAATTAAAGACCCTTAGGCAGGGTCGTAATCCGGTGGAGGTTTATGCCGCAGAGTTTAGGAGGTGGGCTGTATCAGCTAGATGGGGAATGTATGCATTGTTAGACTGTTTCCTGTCAGGATTATCTGATGCAGTTTCTGATTTGAAATTAGGGCATCCTGAACCTAAATCCCTAGACGAAGTGATTGCGTTGGCGGTACGGGTTGGTCGACGCCTTCGTTATCAGAGACAGACCCGTGGGAGAAATGCTGTAAGATCTGTTTCCAACCCCTCTGCTCCACCTTCGTTACCTCAAGACGAATCGATGCAGTCGGTCACTCTAGGTTAACGCAAATGGAAAAGAATCGCAGAAGGTCAGAAAGACTCTGTCTATACTGTGCTGAGGAGGGTCACATTGTCCAGAATTGTCCTAAGAAGTCGGGAAACGCTGCCGCCTAGGTGTAGTCAGAGGTAATACCCTAGGCGAGCCGTTTCTACCTCTAAATAATAACCGTTTGCTCCTCCCTTGCTCCATTACCTGGGAGGATCGGGCCACGGCCACAGAGGCATTTGTGGACTCGGGCTCTGCAGCTAATTTTATAGACTATGACTTTGTGAAAAAATTGGGTATTCCGTTGCTCCCGCTGGATCGTCAGATTCTGGTCACAGCGGTAGATGATTCTCCGTTACAGTGTAGACAGCCTCTTTCTCAGACTCCCTCATTGTTATGTACTATAGGGGTGCTACATAAGTAGAAGCTACAGTTTTTTGTCCTGCAAATGGCAACCTCTACCTTTATCCTCGGTATGCCTTGGTTGCAACTCCACTCCCCTCAGATTGACTGGGCTTCAGGTCAGCTACAGAGCTGGTCAACCCATTGTCATCATCATTGTTTGGAGAGAGTTGCTGTTTGTGCCACCAAGGTTCAAGTAAAAAGGGGTGCCAGTACAGTTCGCAGAATTTTCTGACGTGTTTTGTCCCAAATCAGTAGACAAACTCCCACCCCATCGGAGTTTCGATTGTCCCATTGAGTTAAGATCAGGTTGTATGCCTCCTAGAGGCCACCTTTATAATTTTTCAGGGCCAGAGAAGCTGGCTATGCAGGAGTACATTAAAGGGATACTGTAGGGGGGTCGGGGGAAAATGAGCTGAACTTACCCGGGGCTTCTAATGGTCCCCCACAGACATCCTGTGTTGGCGCAGCCACTCCCCGATGCTCCGGCCCCGCCTCCGGTTCACTTCTGGAATTTCTGACTTTAAAGTCAGAAAACCACTCCGCCTGCGTTGCCGTGTCCTTGATCCCGCTGATGGCACCAGGAGCGTACTGCGCAGACACAGACCATACTGGGCTTCTGCTATACACTCCTGGTGACATCGGCGGGAGCGAGGACACAGCAACGCAGGCGCAGTGGTTTTCTGACTTTAAAGTCAGAAATTCCAGAAGTGAACTGGAGGCGGGGCCGGAGCATCGGTGAGTGGCTGCGCCAACACAGGATGTCTGCGGGGGACCGTTAGAAGCCACGGGTAAGTTCAGCTCATTTTCCCCCGACCCCCCTACAGTATCCCTTTAAAGAAATTTTGGCCAAGGGCTTCATCCGTATTTCTAGATCCCCAGCGGGGGCTGGGTTCTTTTTTGTGCAGAAAAAGGACGGTGGGCTCAGACCTTGTATTGATTATCGGGGGTTAAATAAGATCACAATGAAAAATCGCTATCCACTACCTTTGATAGACGATCTGTTTGCTCAGGTGACCAATGCCAGTATTTTCTCTAAACTGGACCTTCGAGGGGCATACAACCTGGTACGCATTAGGGACGGTGATGAATGGAAGATGGCGTTCAACACGCCCTATGGGCACTACGAGTATTTGGTCATGCCCTTCGGGTTGTGTAATGCGCCTGCCGTCTTCCAAGAATTGATTAATGAAGTTTTTAGGGAGGTTCTGGGAAAATTCGTGCTAGTGTATTTGGATGATATACTGATCTTTTCCCCCAACCTAACGGAACATCGTAAACATGTGAAGTTTGTGTTACGTAAATTAAGGCAGAACTCGTTGTACGCCAAGTTAGAGAAGTGCCTCTTCGAGGTCACGCAAGCCCCTTTTCTGGGATATATTATTTCCACGTCAGGCCTTTCCATGGATCCCGAAAAGTTCTCTGCTGTGTTGGAGTGGCTGCAACCTGTAGGGTTATAGGCACTCCTGAGATTTCTTGGCTTCACCAATTACTACAGAAAGTTCATCAAAGGGTTTTCCTCTGTAGTATCACCCCTAACCAACCTTACCAAAAAGGGGGCTGACCCTTACCATTGGTCGGCAGAGGCACAGTCTACCTTTGCTACGCTTAAGAAGCTATTTTGTTCTGCTCCCATTCTGAGACACGTGGATGTCACTTTCCCCTTCATCGTTGAGGTGGATGCATCAGAGATTGGGGTTGGGGCGGTACTGTCTCAGCACTCTGGCTTACAAGGCAAACTCCATCCCTGTGCCTTCTTTTCTCGTAGGTTCTCTCCAGCTGAGAGGAACTACGATATTGGCAATCGGGAGCTTCTGGCCATTAAGTTAGCCTTTGAAGAATGGCGCCATTGGCTTGAAGGGGCAGAACATACAATTACAGTTTATACTGATCATAAAAACTTGAAGTACATTGAAGGGGCCAAAAGACTCAGTCCCCAACAGGCCCGCTGGTCCCTGTTCTTTTCAAGGTTCAGATTCGTGAACACGTACACCCCAGGAAGTAAGAATGTCAAAGCAGATGCTTTGTCTAGGTGCTTTGAGCCTGAGACAGTTCAGCCTGCAGCCCCTGAGACCATCTTACCTCAGAAATTGGTGGTAGCAGCCACGGAAACCTGGGAGGATTGGGCGGTTACCTTAGGGCCTTACCAACAGGTTATCCAAGAAGGGAAGCCCGAGGGGGTTCTCTTTGTTCCACTTCCCTTTTGTTTACAACTCTTGCAACTATTCCATACCCATAAGAATGCAGGGCACCCCAGAGCTGCTCAAACTCAAGGCCTATTGGCTAGATGTGTATGGTGGCCATCATTGGCACTAGATTGCAAGGAGTTTGTAAGGGAATGCTCTGTGTGTGCTAGAAGTAAGCCATCTCGTCAGGCACCTGTGGGTACACTTCAGTCTCTACCAGTGCCAAATGAACCCTGGAACCACTTGTCTATGGACTTTGTGGGAGAACTCCCCAGCTCTGAGGGCAAGATGGTCATCTAGGTGGTAGTTGATAGGTTCAGTAAAATGGCTCATTTTGTCCCTCTGAAGGGACTCCCCTCGGCCCAAGAATTGGCTGATCTCTTCATCCGGCACATTTTCCGGCTGCATGGCATTCCGGAGAATGTAGTGTCAGATAGGGGAGTCCAGTTTGTGTCAAAATTCTGGAGAGCCTTCTGCCATCAGCTCAATATGAACCTTTCATTTTCATCAGGCTATCACCCACAGACCAATGGACAGACCAAAAGGGTTAACCAGTCACTGGAACAATTTCTTAGATGTTATGTGGCAGATGCGCAATCAGATTGGGTAAAGTTCCTGCCATTTGCGGAGTCTGCGCATAATAATCTGAAGAGTTCTTCTTCAGGGTTTTCTCCATTTCAAGTGGTCTCAGGGAGATCTCCTAAGTTTTCTTCTTTGCCAGTGGCATCTTCTCCCTTTCCGGCCCTAGAAGATTGGCAAAGGGCTCTAAAGGAGATTTGGGTTTTAGTAAAGAGAAATCTGGGGAAAGCCTTCCAGACTCAGAAAAAACAGGCAGATAAGAGACGGTCGGTGGAGTGGAAGTTTTCCCCAGGAGATAGGGTGTGGGTGTCTACTCGACATCTAGCCTTGAAGCAGCCATCACCCAAGTTGGGACCCAGATTCATGGGCCCATACCCTGTGTCCAAGAAGATCAATGATGTGGCATGTGCAATTGATCTCCCAGCCAGCATGAGAGGTGTGAGATCATTCCATGTTTCCTTGCTTGGGCCTGCTGTGCATGTGGATTCCTCACCCCCCCTGTGATGATTGATGACCAACCTGAGTATGGGATCGAGAAAATTTTGGATTCTCGGTTGGTGCAGAATTCTGTACAGTACCTGGTCCATTGGAAGGGGTGTGGCCTAGAGGAGAGAACTTGGGTGCGGAGGAGTTAAAGAGAGAGTTTTATGAGTTACACCCAGAGAAACCGGGTAGGAAGTGTCCGGGGTCCACTCCTTGGGGGGGGGGTACTGTAATGAATAGCGGAGATATGGCTGCAACAGGAAGCGGCATGGCGGCTATCTCCGCATCGCAGCCGGCGCAGTTACATGCTGGTGCTTTGCCTGGTCCTTCTATTGCTCATAGACTAAGGGCTACGCGTGCGCGCACCAGGCGACAGGACCTTTATGCAACTAGAAGGGGAGTCAGCTGATCAGACGATCAGTTGACTCCAGCTATGCTCCGGATTGGCTGAGTGACTGGGGCAGCGCTATGGAGCGCTTGCAGTATATATAGGACAGGTCATTCAGTTGCTCCGCGTCTGCTGTTGCGAATGCTATAGTGTGTTAGGCGCTCAGACCTAGTCAGATCCCAAAGTGTGCTAGAACCAGCCGGAGCTGGGGATCCACACTTAGCCAGATTCTGTTGATAGCTTAAAGTACTAATTGAATTGTATTATTTGTTATGACCTTCTGCTAGCTTGACTACCCTTCTGTTTACTGATCCTGTACCTTTGCCTATCTGATATAGTTGCCAACTCTGCCTGAGATACTACTCTGATCTCGTTGCCAAATCTGCTTGTCTGACTCTCCTATCCTCACCAGTGAGCCTAGTCACTGGTGAGGGATCCTCTGCTAGCATCACCTGCTTCTCAGGTGAATACTAGCTGCAGTACTATCTGAATCACCTGCTCTTCAGGTGGTCAGTAGCTGCAGTACAGTCTTTGTCACCTGCTCCTCAGGTAGTCAGTAGCTGCAGTACAGTCTGAATCACCTGCTCCTCAGGTGGTCAGTTGCTGCAGTTCAGTCCTTATCACCTGCTCCTCAGGTGAATAGTAACTACAGTACTATCCTCTCCACCTGCCCCTTAGGTGGTAGTGGCTACACTACAGTCTGAATCACCCGCTCCTCGGGTGATCAGTACGCTTGTTAACATAATTCTTCCCGCTCCTCGGGTGAGCTATCTCACTATTGTCTGTATCTCCAGCTTGCTGGAGTTTGTATTCCTGTGTTGTATAGAG
This sequence comes from Hyperolius riggenbachi, assembly GCF_040937935.1. Classification (NCBI taxonomy): domain Eukaryota; kingdom Metazoa; phylum Chordata; class Amphibia; order Anura; family Hyperoliidae; genus Hyperolius; species Hyperolius riggenbachi. The sequence goes on from NC_090655.1 coordinate 278,808,202, forward strand.
ATATTCCTCTATCCCAGCTCCTCTGGGAAAGCAAGTATCTCTATCATTACTGTTGCACCAAACACCTACCCTTACATTGGTTGTCATGTTTCTGGCTATACCAGTATTATTGGTGATTCTGCAGATCACACATAATCAGGTATAGCGTCTGTATTATTGGTGATACTGCAGATCACCAATAATCTGAAAAGTCTGTTCTCGCTGACACCAATCATTACAATATGTCTTCTCAGGGGGGATTGTAAGTTCTTGCCATATAAATCCCTCAGAAAACTGTATTCAGAGTTCTCCCTTAAAGGACACCCAAGGTGAAAATAAACTAATGAAATAAACAATTGTATCTATCCTCCTCCTAAAAATGACTTTTTAATATATTCCACAGCTTTATTTTATATTTAAATCTACTTTATAAGTTTTTACTGTTTTATTGTTTTTGCTCAATGACACATTCATTGAAGTATGCCAGAGCTAAAATCTATGACCTATTGACCCTCTTTATCTCTTTCCTTCTCTCAGAAGCCATTTTCTGCTAGGAAAGTGTTTTATAGTTTTAATTTCTTATCAGTGAGGGTCACACTGTAATCTGACTCAGGCAGGAACTGCCACTTACAGGGTTTGGACAAAATAATGGAAACACCTTGAAAATCAACAAAATACTGTATAATTTAAAATGGTGTAAGTCCACCTTTTGTGGCAATTACAGCCTCAATTCCCAAAGGTATCGATTTATACAAATTGTGAATTGTTTCCAAAGGAATTTTAGCCCTTTCTTCAGTTAAAACACCCTCCAGTTCTTTTAGAGATGATGGCGGCAGGCGTGGACTGGCCTGGGGGGATGGGGGGAAATTGCCCCCCGGGCCGCCTCTTGCCCCTGTGTTACCGGCCTGTAATGAGCTGTGGAGGTGTGTCCTGCTCTAGCAGCTCTGCACTCCATAGCCACGCGCAGGATGGAAGAACAGCTAAAGCGCTCCACCCCCTCCGCCGGCAGCTGCTTCAATTCCACACACCAGAGTCACTGCTGCTATCAGTGTGCTGTATGCTTCATCCCTTGCTCTCAGCACATCCCGGAGATGCTGAGAGAAGTTTGTAATGAGCCTCTGATCTGCCTGGCAGATAAGCGGTAAGAAGGGGACTGGCTATCAGGAAAGCCATTTCCTGCTGTGTGACATTCACTGTATGTAACATTCAGGATGCCCCACACTGGTTCTCCATGTCACTGTCTGCTTGGCTGTCCTCCATCACCGTATCCCCTGCTCTGCTCTGCAATACATATGTATTCTGATTATGATTAGCACATTGTAAGCAGTCAATAGTGCTGTACTGGGCAGGACTCAGGAGGTCTTGGCAGGCTGCCGCCAGATACCAATCATTAATAAGGACAGCTCAAGCACAGTGACAGGAATAGGCAGAAGCTCTGTGTGAAGTTCAGCGACTACTATGTACACTTTCCTTCCCCCATGTCCCTCTCCCTCCTCACATCTCTTTCCCATATCCCTCTCCCCTCCAACATTGCTCCCCAATGCCCCTCTCTCCCTCGTCCTTATCGCCCTCCCCCACATCACTCCTGCATGTCCCTCTCCCCCTCCTCCAGATCACTCCTGCATGTCCCTCTCCCCCTCGTACCTCTCTCCCTTCCCACATTACTCCCCCTCGTCCCCCCCCCCACATCACTCCACCATGTCCCTCTCCCCCTCCACCAGATCACTCCTCTTCCCCTCCTCCAGATCACTCCTGCATGTCCCTCTCCCCCTCGTACCTCTCTCCCTCCCCACATTACTCCCCCATGTCTCTCTCCCCCTCGTACCTCTCTCCGTCCCCCACATTACTCCCCCGTGTCCCTCTCCCCCTCGTACCTCTCTCCCTCCCCACATTACTCCCCCGTGTCCCTCTCCCCCTCGTACCTCTCTCCCTCCCCACATTACTCCCCCGTGTCCCTCTCCCCCTCATACCTCTCTCCCTCCCCACATTACTCCCCCGTGTCCCTCTCCCCCTCGTACCTCTCTCCGTCCCCCACATTACTCCCCCGTGTCCCTCTCCCCCTCGTACCTCTCTCCCTCCCCACATTACTCCTCCGTGTCCCTCTCCCCCTCATACCTCTCTCCCTCCCCACATTACTCCCCCGTGTCCCTCTCCCCCTCGTACCTCTCTCCGTCCCCACATTACTCCCCCGTGTCCCTCTCCCCCTCGTACCTCTCTCCCTCCCCACATTACTCCTCCGTGTCCCTCTCCCCCTCGTACCTCTCTCCCTCCCCACATTACTCCCCCATGTCCCACTCCTTTCTCCCCCCCCCCCCCCCCCCATCGTTCCCCCATGTCCCTCTTTTCTCCTCTCGCTCCCCCACGTGCCTCTCAATGGGAAATCTATTGAAAATGAATTAAACCACAGCGTTGCATCATCCTGCAACGTTCTACCACCCCAATCAAAATTTTCTGTCCAATCAATTTTGGACAAAAAGCGATTGTAATTGCAGTCTAAAGGTGCCCATACATGGTAAAATTTTTCTTTTTTTTTTCGATTAGATAATTTAGTTCGCTTATTCCCTGAGATCGAATATAAAGATTTTTCCAACATGTCTGATCGGATTTTTATAGAAAAAAAACGGAATAATTGTTCGTTTTTCTTAATCGAAAAAAAAAGATTATTTTCAACTTTCATTCGATTCGACCGTTTGCTCTACCATAAGTGAGTTATCAAATGAGTGATCAAATCGACAAGTGTGTGGCTGCCTTTAGGGTGCATACACACATGCAGTTTTACCAACTCAGGCCCAGTGCACACCGAGCGGTTTTAGCAGCGATTCGCCAACCGCATGCGCCTGTGAAAACGCTTGGCTGATGTATTTCAATGAGATGGTGCACACCAGCGGTTTGAGGTTTTTAGCAAACCGCAAAGGTGGGTCCTGCTGCACGTCTGCGATTTGCAGAAGCATTTCTGCCTCAATGTAAAGTATAGGAACAACGCAAACTGCTCTGGAAAACGCTAGATCAGGCATTTTTGTTACAGAAGCTGTTCAGTAACAGCTTTACTGTAACAATATTTATAATCTGCTGCACAAAAACGCTCCCAAAAACGCTAGGCATGTTTAGAAAACGTCTCTAAACATGCCTAGAATCGCTCTGAAATCTGCTCCAAAATCCGCTAGCGTTTTGAGGATCTGCTAGCGGTTTTGGTGTGCACTGGGCCTGAATGCAGTATAAGAGCCAACAGATTGTTAATACTATGATGAGATTGGGGAAGGGGGGTTTAACAGGATTTCTTGCCTTGGGCACAAAAATAGGTCACAGCTTGAGATCTGATGACTGTGGAATTGGAGTGCACTGAACTCATTGTGATTGATGCATTTGTACACAGGAATACTGCATTTGGTTTGGGGAAAAAAAGATATGGATTTGGGCTGGGGCTGCTGTGAATGGGCCTCTGGGTTGTGATTTCCCCCCAGGCCAAAAGGTCCCAGTCCTCCCCTGGATGGCGGCGGAAATCGACTTCTTACTTGAATCTCTAATAACGACCATAAATGCTCAATAATGTTGAGGTCTGGGGATTGTGGTGGCCAGATGAGATGCTCCACTTCATTAGAATGTTCCTTGTGCCATTCTTTCACAATTCGAGCTAAATAATCGTACTCAATGCCAAGCAGCTGCAGCTAAAGCTAACAAAATTTTGGGATGCATTAAAAGGGAAATAAAAACTTGAGATGCTAGCATAATATTGCCCCTGTTTAACTCTCTAGTAAGGCCACATCTGGAATATGGAATTCAGTTCTGGGCACCACATTACAAAAAAGATATTGCAGTTTTAGAGCAGGTGCAGAGACGAGCAACAAAATTGATACGTGGGATGGAAGGTCTCACTTACCAAGAAAGGTTAGATAAACTGGGGTTATTTAGTCTAGAGAAAAGACGCCTTAGAGGGGATCTAATTAACATGTATAAATACATCAGAGGGCAATATAATAGCTTGGCGGATGAGCTTTTTGTCCCTAGGCCTTCTCAAAGGACTAGAGGACATGAACTGCGCATGGAGGAAAAATGTTTTAGCCATTTATTTAGGAAAGGGTTCTTTACAGTTAGAGTGATTAAGATGTGGAATGCATTGCCACAGGAAGTCGTTATGGCAAACTCTATACCTGCATTTAAAGGGGGCTTAGATGCTTTCCTTGCGTGGAAAGACATCCATGGCTACAATTACTAGGTAATGCCTAATGATGTTGATCCAGGGATTTTATCTGATTGCCATCTGGAGTCGGGAAGGAATTTTTCCCTTTAGGGAGCTAATTGGACCATGCCTTGTAAGGGTTTTTTCGCCTTCCTCTGGATCAACAGGGATATGGGAGGGAGCGGGCTGGTGTTGTACTTTATACTGGTTGAACTCGATGGACGTATGCCTTTTTCAACCAAAATAACTATGTAACTATGTAACTATGAGCTGTATGGATTGGGGCCAGGGATGCTCATCTGGATATCCAAACATTTTACCGATATCCGAACTTTTTACTGATATCCGACCGGATTTGGATTCCGGATACCTGGGCTGAAATCCCCATAGCACTATGCGGATTTCTGGCCGCATACCTGGATATCCGCGGATATCCGGATCCGATTATTGTAACTAAGGAAATGACGTCATTGAGCCAATCAGAGGGCTCCCAGCAGAAGTCCTAGCAACCAATCACAGAGGGGAACTCTGGCCAGCCCCCCCTGTATATAAAGCGGCGGCCATGATGGAAATAGTCGTCTTTGCTTTGAGACTGCTCGCTGAGAGAGATATCCAGTGCTGTTTGGCTAAAGCAAGTGCATTACCTGTGTAAAAACCCAGCGTTTTTGCAGCTTAACACATGTACTATACCACTGTTGTATTGTTGTGTAGATAGCTAGTTGTGTTGTGATTTTAGTTAGTGTGTGTGACAGTCTCTGTGCTGCTGCTGCAGGCTGCAGCAGCTCTCTAGGTCCTGTATGTGTCTGTGCTGTTGTGCACACAGGCCAGCCCTGTGCTATTAGCCTTTAGCTATTAGTATTATTATTAGCCTTAATAGCTACAGTATAGTTTAGGGAATAGGATTACTGTGCTATTGTGTAGTTAGTACTGCAGTTAGTTGTTAGAGTAGTACTGTGTTATCTTACTACAGGTTACTGCAGTGCTGGTGTCTGTGCTGAGTGCCAGTGTGTGTGACAGTCTAGACCGTTAATGTGCACACTGTCTTCTACTCTGCTGTCTGACACTCAGTGCTATTAAAGTCCTACACCAATTACCCTGATTTCATTAAAGTACAAGTACCCCACATCCATCTCATCAATGATCCATCACGCAAACGTGTACTATCATGTCTGCTGGAACTGGCACCCGGGGAAAGAGCAAGGCCAAGAAAAGAGGGAATTCTGGCACCGTCACCGCCAGCAGTTCTACCGCACCAATGTCCATTCCGCCGGTAGCCACTGGCCGTGGACGCACTGGGTGCCCAGCTGATGGGGGGAGTCACGCTGCAGAGGCGCAGCAGCGTGTAGCGGCAACTTTTCAGGAGGGTCGGCACCGCAAATTGTAGGAGAAAGACGCCGAGCCTGTGAGGCAGCTAATGGTGGATGAGCAAGGCACCACCAGCTCTACAACAGACAGCTCCACCCCCGCCACCACTCCTGTTTGCAGGAGCAGCCGCAACCACCCAGCAGCAGTGCATGGGGACTTGTCGGTCATGTCGACTCTAGCGGTTTAGCCCAGACACTACGAGCGCAATCAGGGCTGTTACCACTGACTTTGAGGAGGATATTCAGGGCGCAATGGGGTATGTGGAGGAGTCACAGATGGTGACGGTGATTGTTGGGGAGGGGTCCTTGCCTGATGTGTCAGCAGAAGAGGAGTTGGGGGGGTCCGCAACATCCCAGCAGTTGTTTGAGGAGGGGGAGTATGATGATGCGATAATTATGATGATGAGGTGAAGGACCAAGACTACAATCCACAGGAGGGTGATGTTAGCTGAGGAGGAGGATACATTGGTGGGTCTGTCACGGAGGATCAGCATCTCTGACATTGGCAGGAGCAGCAGTGGGCATGGAATGCGTGACCCACAGCCTGCTGCTTCATCTTCTGCCGCTACCACCAGCCGCACCCCTCAACCCCAGGCCCCAACCACCGCAGGGAGAAAACCAGCAGCAGCAGCCCAATCAGGGCGTAAGAGGAAATTTGTATCCCTAATCTGGCAGTTCTTTGATCTGCCACCAGTGGACAGCAAGTTTGTCACGTGTAACGTGTGCCAGGTGAAGCTGAACAGAGGTTGCAATCCCTCCCAACTATGGCACCTCCAGCTTCATTAACCACCTGGCAAAAAAAATTACGTTGAGCATGAGGAGTTCAAGAGGCTGAAGGAAGCTGGCGCTGGCAGTTTTCCAGCCAAAACCACCACCACCAGAACCCCCTTTGCCACTCCTGCCGACACTGACGCCTGTTTAGGCAGCCAGTCCTCAGTGGTCTCCTCTGCTCCCTCCTCAGCTTCCCGTGCACGTCCTGAACCTGGTGGTGCAGAAATTCCTGTGCACCTACCAGTAGATGGACCCACTTTTGAAAGGGGCGTGGAAAACGGTGGGTTATTTCCGCTGCTCGGGCGGTGCCTCAGCGGCCCTGGAAGCCGCGCAGAAGGAGCTGAACCTGCCACGGCACCGTCTGATCACAGACATTCCAACACGGTGGAATTTCACCCTGGCCATGTTGGAAAGTCTGGTTGAGCAGAGGCAGGCTGTCAACCGTTACTTGGCCAAAGCCACCACCGATGCCACCGTGTTCGGGACCAGCACCACCCACCTCTGAGAGATTATACGCAGTGCTGATTGGAGCAAAATGCAGCTTTTGTGCTTGGTGCTGGCACCCTTCCTGGAGGCCACCAACATGGTCAGCCGGGACTGTGCGTCAGTTTGTGAGTGGGTGACAATGGTTTGCATGCTGCACAAGGCCCTCAATGCTCTGCTGGAAGTTCGAGAGGCAGCCTTGATCCAGCAGGAGCAGCAGCCACATGCACAGTCCACCTCTGTGCGGCAGGAGGAGGATGAGGTTGAGGACTTCGAGTTGGAGGTCCCTGACCTTGAGGATGAGGAGGCACAGCCGAGTGCAGCTGCAGTGGTGCAGGGGTGGAGAGAGCAGGGGGAGGCTCAGGAATCAAAGGAGGAGGACAGCACTGGGGGTGATAATGAAGATCATGTGCCAGCAGAGATGGCAGCCCTCTTCCCCATGGCAGCACACGTTGCAGTGCCTGCGCAGGGACCCAAGGGTCAAATAGATGCGTGGTCGGGAGGACATGTGGATCACCCTGATGCTGGACCCATGGCTGAAGGGGAAGCTGCATCAGTTCCTGCCTGCAGCAGGAGGAGACCCTGTGCGCCAAATGAGGGAGTTGCAGCGGTCCCTGGTTCTGCACTTGGAGGAAGCCTTCCCCCAGACTCCAGCCCCCCCCTACTGTCATAGTCCAGCCAGCACAGCAGCAGGTGCCTGCATCCATCAGCAGCAGGTGCCCATCAAACCTGCTGTCTCTCACAAAGGCGCTGTATGCCACGCCGGTACAGCTGCCGAGTGAGGAGGTGCCTGCAGCAGCATTTGGCTCTCAAAGCCAGGACAACCGCCTAACAGCGCCAAAGTTACTCACTGAGCCCCGCTATAGCTATAATTCCTATTACGGCCTATGGTGGCGCCGGCTGTGCCCAAGTCTCCTCGCGCTGGTTTCAACGTGTTCCCTCAATGAACGTTCACTAATTCAGTAGTGTGAGCACAGTGTGCTGTGCGTGTACTATATCATCCTGCTCATTATTGTGTATTTACACCGTACTGACTTCTTCTGCAGTACGTAATATATTTATTTATTTACATGTGTATATAGTCACATCACCAACTATCCCTCAGTCCTCAGAGGAGATTAGTGTTGGGCCGAACGGTTCGCCTGCGAACGGTTCCATGCGAACTTCCATGGTTCGCGTTCGCGTCCCGCAGGCGAACCTTTGCGGAAGTTCAGTTCGCCCCATAATGCACCATGGAGGGTCAACTTTGACCCTCTACATCACAGTCAGCAGGCCCAGTGTAGCCAATTAGGCTACACTAGCCCCTGGGGCCCCACCCCCCTTATATAAGGCAGGCAGCGGCGGCCATTACGGTCACTCGTGTGCCTGCATTAGTGAGAGTAGGGCGAGCTGCTGCAAACTGTCTCTCATAGGGAAAGATTAGTTAGGCTTAGCTTGTTCCTGGCTGCATACCTGTTCTGTTCAGTGAGCCCACTGCATACCTGTTCAGTGAACCTGCCACTGCATACCTGTTCTGTGAACCCACCACTGCATACCTGTACTGTGAACCCACCACTGCATACCTGTTCAGTGAACCCACCACTGCATACCTGTTCAGTGAACCCACCACTGCATACCTGTTCAGTGAACCCACCACTGCATACCTGTTCAGTGAACCCACCACTGCATACCTGTTCTGTGAACCCACCACTGCATACCTGTTCTGTGAACCCACCACTGCATACCTGTTCAGTGAACCCACCACTGCATACCTGTTGTGTTCAGTGAACCCGCCACTGCATACCTGTTCTGTTCAGTGGACCCGCCACTGTATACCTGTTCAGTGAACCCGCCACTGCATACCTGTTGTGTTCAGTGAACCTGCCACTGCATACCTGTTCTGTGAACCCGCCACTGCATACCTGTTCTGTTCAGTGGACCCGCCACTGTATACCTGTTCTGTTCAGTGAACCCGCCACTGTATACCTGTTCAGTGAACCCGCCACTGCATACCTGTTCTGTTCAGTGAACCCGCTACTGTATACCTGTTCTGTTCAATGAACCCGCCACTGACCTGTGGCCAGAGCTGTCCCAATTTGCCATCCAACTTCTCTCCTGCCCTGCCGCAAGCGTCCTGTCAGAAAGGACCTTCAGCGCAGCTGGAGGCATTGTCACTGAGAAGAGAAGTCGCCTAAGTCACAAAAGTGTTAAGTACCTCACCTTTATCAAAATGAATGAGGCATGGATCCCGGAGGGCTGCTGCCCGCCCCAAGACTAAGTCAGTCCCCGCACACACAGCATCTCTGCCTGCACGCCGTGTGACTGGCTGCCTGGCCTGCCCCAAGAAGACTAAGTCGCTCCCAGTCCCTCCACACAGCATGTCTGCCTGCAGGCCGCTTGACTACCTTCTCCGCCACCACCAACAGGGTCCGGGACTCCAGGCGGATTGCTGAATTTTTTAGGCCGCTGCTAGCAGCGGCCGCCGTAAAAAATTTTCTGGTGCGTGTACATGACTGCCTAATTTTTCTGGCTGCACTGCGGGCAGCTGCAACAACAAAAGAAAAGGCATGTACATGCGCCCATTCCCCTTCGTGATCATTACCTTGCCGTGGTGAAGGGGCTTGCGTATCGCAATGAAGCAATGACCGGCGCCTAGATGAGTGTCTCGGGGGGCACACAAAAGATAATAAGGTCGTTGCTTCATTGTGGTCAGACCAAATTTGATCAGCTGGACAGTCACTGTTCTGTCATTCAGCTACATCAGCCAGGCGACCATATGGGCTGTAAAGCCACCAAAACCTGCACTCTCGCCATGGTGCGCACCAGTCCAGCACGGCCGTCACTACACAAACAGCTGTTTGCGGTGCGTTACATGGTGAGTTTGGTGTGTCAGTGTGAAGCAGTACCTTAATTGCACTACCTGATTGATGTATACACATGCAAGATGTTTTAAAGCACTTTAGGCCTGTCATTTAGCATTCAATGTGATTTCTGCCCTTAAAACGCTGCTTTGCGTCAAATCCAGATTTTTCCCGGGGACTTTTGGCGTGTATCCCACTCCGCCATGCCCCCCTCCAGGTGTTAGACCCCTTGAAACATCTTTTCCATCACTTTTGTGGCCAGCATAATTTTTTTTTTTCAAAGTTCGCATCCCCATTGAAGTCTATTGCGGTTCGCGAACTTTAACGCGAACCGAACGTTTCGCGAACCTAAAATCGGAGGTTCGGCCCAACTCTAGAGGAGATAACAATTAGCTGGAAGACAAATTATTTCATTCCCCACCATCCATGGCGGCCTGGAGGGGGAATAGTATTTAACACAGCCAGGACTTGTGCGGCAGCAGGATAAGCCATATACCGGCTGTGTCCTGCGCCCAAGTCTGCCGGCGCTGTTATCTCTCATACTCTGCATTGGGGTCAAAAGTACAATGAAAATCTTGAGAGCACACCAGCAATGATTTGCTCCTCCCTTTATTCTACATCCGAGCTGTCACCCGTCCAGTCACCTGATTCCAGGACACTTTCCATAAGTTCAGTAATGGTGGAAGGAGGAGAGGACTTCCATGTCCCGGCTACCAGTCTGTCAGCTGCTGGGAGGAGGAGCTGTTGGGAGGAAGAGCAGAGTGCAGGTGATGGCAGCTTTCCAGCCCATATGGTCGCCGGGCTGAGGTAGCTGATTAGCAGAACAGTGACTGTCCAGCTGATCAAATTTGGTCTGACCACAATGAAGCAACGACCTTATTATCTTTGGTGTGCCAACCCCCGAGACTCTCATATAGCCGGCGGTCATTGCTTCATTGTGATACGCAAGCCCCTTCACCGTGGCATGGTAATGATCACAAAGGGGAATGGCACATCTACATGCTTTTTGTTTTGTTGTTGCAGGCTTGCAGCTGCAGTGCAGCCAGAAAAATTAGGCAGGCATGTACACGCCCCAGAAAAATTATTATAGCGGCCACTGCTAGCAGCGGTCTTGAAAATTCAGGAATCCGCCTGGTGTCCTGGACCCTGTTGGTGGTGGCGGAGAAGGCAGTGAAGTGGCCTGCGGGCAGAGATGCTGTGTGGGGAGCGACTTAGTCTAGGGGCAGGCAATCACATGGCGTGCAGGCAGACATGCTGTGTGGAGGGACTGGGAGCGACTTAGTCTTCTTGGGGCAGGCCAGGCAGCCAGTCACACGGCGTGCAGGCAGAGATGCTGTGTGTGCGGGGACTGACTTAGTCTTGGGACGGGCAGTAGCCATTCGGGATCCATGCCTCATTCATTTTGATTAAGGTGAGGTACTGAACACTTTTGTGACTTAGGCGACTTCTCTTCTCAGGGACAATGCCTCCAGCTGCACTGAAGGTCCTCTCTGACAGGACGCTTGCGGCAGGGCAAGAGAGAAGTTGGATGGCAAATTGGGACAGCTCTGGCCACAGGTCAAGCCTGCGCACCCAGTAGTCCAAGTTCATCGCTGCTCACAGTGTCTACATCCACACTTAAAGTGGACCCACATTAAAAATACAAGATTTCAGAAATAAAATCTATTTTCTAAATTATAATAATAAATAGCAGCCTTTTTTCAGCTGCATGATGACAAATATAAAATATTTTACATTTATTGGAGGAACCCCTCCCTTCCTTTCAAATTGCTGGGACAAAATCCGGCAAACTGGTGGAGTAGGTGGTGTCCGGCAAAGGAGGAATTGCTAATGGCTGCCCCCAGTATAACCCTAGTTATGAAAAGAGAAGGGTGAAAAGCATGCATTTAAATGATCATTGGTTTGAAGGAGTGTTTAATTATCTTTGTATGTGTCAGAGTGGTGCAACTAAATATTTTTAATTAAAAAAAAATGTTTGGTTTGGGTCCGCTTTAAGGACAGGTAGTCGGCTACCTGCCGGTACCCTTAAACGCATTGTAAAGCATAGTTGCCAGCTTGTTCTGCATGTGCTGCATCCTTTCTGCCTTCAGGTGAGTTGGTAACATGTCCGCCACTTTGTTCCTATACCTAGGGTCTAGTAACGTGGCCACCCAGTACAGCTCATTCTCCTTGAGTTTTTTATACAGGGGTCCCTCAACAGGCTGGACAGCATGAAAGATGCCAAGTTGGATCCAGACGTACTCTCCATCTCCTCTTGCTCTTCCTCAGTGACATCACGTAAGTCCTCTTCCTCCCCCCAGCCACGAACAATACCATAAGATTTAATAGCACAAGCCCCCTGCAACACCTGCCGTGGTTGTTCTTCTGCCACCGCCTATTCCTCCTCCACAGAAACACCTTTCTCATCATCCGAGTCTGACTCCTCTTCTTCCCCACATGACTCTTTTTCCTCCTCCCCCCTCTGTGCTTCCGCAGGTGTTGGGGAAACATCTGGTTGTGATAAAATTGGCTTGCACAACTCTTCCTGCCATAACTATTCCTCTTCATGCTCCTCCACAGCTTGATCCACCACTCTACGCACGGCACGCCCCAGGAAGTAAGCGTAGGGGATCAAGTCGCTGATGGTGCCTTCACTGTGACTCACCAGGTTGGTCACCTCCTCAAACGGTCGCATGAGCCTGCATGCATTTCGCATCAGTGTCCAGTTGTTGGGCCACAACATCCCCATCTCCCCAGATTGTGTCCTTCTACTGTAATTGTACAGGTACTGGGTGACGGCTTTCTCCTGTTCTAGCAGGCGAGAGAACATGAGCAGGGTCGAATTCCAGCGAGTTGGGCTATCACATATCAAGCGTCTCATCGACAAGTTGCTTTTCCGCTGAATGTCCGCAAAGCGTACCATGACCATGTAAGACCGCCTGAAATGCCCACACAATGTTATGATCGCTTCTGCAGCGTTTACTGCTGACTGCAGTGGTATTGCAAACCAAACAGTTCTAATGTCATTACATGCATTTGCTTGCATAGTTTGGTTTGCACTTAAACTAGTTGCTGATTCCATCTGCAGTCGCTCTGAAGTTAATGACAGTTTAATATGCTTTTGTGTAAACAAACATTGTCTGCTGCAGTGGAGGGGCGGTCCCTTTCCTGCAGGCTGCATATCATTGTCTGCCTTTTCCTGCTATCAGCCTGTGATTAATTACCATTCACTTGTGTGGGAATCTGCAGGTCTGCTCCCATTGGATGACCTCAGTATAAAGAACTGCTTCCTGCAATGCCTCATGGGCTACCATAGTTTCAGACTCTATCTGTTACTCTGCTCGTGCCCCACCTCGTTCCTGGTCCGTGTGGACTGCGCTGACTCCTGCGAAGGGGTCAGCGAGTCCTCCTAGTTCTGCTCTTGTTCTAGAAGTTGTTACTTGCTTGTCTTGTGTCATATATTGGTTCATCGCCAATATATACGCATACTTGCGCATTTTGTTATTTTCCTTGTATCTGTGTTACGTTGATATATCAGTGTTGCTGATATATACGTACACGAACTGTTTATTTCCTGTGTTCAGTTAGTCAGTTTCCAGCACGTTTTGGTAGTTTGCGCGTATCGTGAACACCCGTGCTGAGCTAGTTATCCTGTTCCTGGTCCTGTTTGTGGATTGCGTTCATCTCTGCGAAGAGATAGCGAATCCTTCTGAGTCCTGTTCCCTGTATTACTCCAGTTCTAGTCAGCGTTCCTGCTTATGTCATATATCGGTTCATTGCCGATATATACATATGTTAGTCAGACCTTACAAATAGTTTCATTGATAGCTGTAAGTGTGATACGCTAGGAAAACATACTTATTGTATATTTATCTGTGTTACGTTCATCTATCTCGATCCTGCTATTTCCTGTCTCTCCTGTCCTGTCTTTGTGAGGCACGCCATCGCCGCAACGCATTGGCTGCCTCATTCCAGTCTGTCTGGTTTTGGACGCTTGCTGTCGCTAAGTAATCGCTAGCTAGCAAGCGTTCATTCTGTCTACCTGTCCTGATCTCCTCAGTCCTGGTTTATGCGCTCAGCGCTACTTTGCGCTGAGACGTTATTACGGAAGTGTTTGTGGCTGTTCAGATCTGCACCGGCTCTGTGCACCACAATCTCCTATTGGAGTCAGTCCTCTCCTCCACTAAACTGGGGATATCCTGATCCCTTGTGCTGGTGTGTGTACCTCCTTCACGTCAGCTTATGTGTTGTATGCTGACTGTGGAGATTACACCCCCAAGCTTAACATTATGGTAGCCCCATTACCAATCCCCATTGTGGGGGGGGGGGTTCCCAGCAAAAATGACACTGTTTGTTATGGTTCCTGTTCCTTTAAGAAATTTGAGAAGCTCAATTCTGAAACAGAAAATGAGTTTTTTTCTGAATGTGCCAGGTTCCTGGCCAATCCTGAGCTCCAGGCTACTCCTGTTTCAACGTGGGCCCCCCAGCTAGTTTATGTTTTATTTAAGGGAAGATTGTTTCAGTGGGCCTACGATGTCTTGGATCATACCAATTTAAAAGAAAGACCACTGGAATTTCTAGCGTTTGTGATCCATAACTGGCTGCGCAAAACCGATTTGCCTAGCCCTTTTGATAAGCTCCTGGCAGCTTGTCAATCAGCTGCTCCTTCTACTGCCTACAAAAATATTCAGCAAGCAGATAATTGTTCTGATAACTTTTCTTCTGCTAAGGCAGCAGGGTCTAAAGCCAAACGTAAACGCTCCAAAAGAAAAGCGTTACAATCAGCGGAGTCGTTGCCCTTGGCGACTGCGCATCAGATCTGTAATGAGACTCCGCCAGTAGCAGATAATGAAATTCAGTCACCATTCAGGGGAGTCAAATGGACCTATGAAACTACTAATGAACTTTCATTGCTAGCCAGGGAAAATAAAAGTTCTTGTTTAAATGAATTATCTGAATATGATTATGAAGATATATTACAGAGTATTGAACAGATCAATTTATTCGTGCAGCAAGGGAAATTTGCATACACTACAGTTCAACACTTGCTACAGGTATTGGAAATCCTTAGGAATAAGAAATCGGCCAATTACCTGCTAAATAACCCAATGTATGTTTCTGCCACTAACACATTTGCAAACTATGATCAGCCGGAATGCTCAGCTGTTAAATATGCATGGGATCCTCCATTTGAGAAAGGAGAGATGGAAGCTCTGGTCTATGAATGGAAGAAAGATGCAAGTTCATTTTGTCAGTTTTACAGTGCAAAGAGTGAATTAGTATTGAATGCATGCATTAAGTCTGCCTATAACCTAATAAAAACTGGTGTGTGTGGGTATGACTTTGTGGCTCCATTGATCGATGTGTGGAGAATGATTCTTGACGATTTTTATGCGATTCAATCAGTTGATACCAGGGAAGACACACTGTCAAGTGGAGATTGTTCCACTTCCTCAGTTCCTGAGGACTCGCCTGCTTCAGCACCTTTGGCTGATTCAGCGAGTGATTCAGAGCTCCTTTTGTGTGAAATTGAAGTTCCTGTAATTCCACCCTGTACCATGGATAACTCAGTGTTACTTCCCAGTAAGACAGAAATTACTAATACTTCCTTAATCTTGCCCTGCACAAATTTCTCAGCAGAGGACCCAGAGGTCCTGCTGACTTTTGAGTCCAGCCTAGCCAGTACTCATGACTCTTTGTTTAGTGAAACAGACACCAGAAAAATCTTGCCTGTCTCTGCAAACATTTCTGCAGAAATCACCTGTGTTAATAAAGTTCAACTCCTGTCTGATCCAGCAGATGCCAATAGATGCACTACATCAGTTTCTGAGTCCCAGCAATCCTGTCCAGAAATCTCAGAACCCCAGCATCTGAATTTTCCAATTTCACAATTGAATGGTGATTTAGATGCGCAAACATTGTGTTTTGATCTTCCTGTTTCTACACCTCGCTCTAGTTTCATGAATAACTCAGAGCGTCTGCTATGTGAGTCCGAAATCGCAGAATTATTACCGTGTTCAGAAAATGTTCCAGTGAACTTGCCCTGTACCATGAATTGTGCAGTAGATCTCTCCAATGAAACTCAGGTCACAGAGTCATTATGCTGTCCAGCAGGTGCTTCCATGGTTTTGCCCTGCAGTGTGGACTGTTCGGTGATCCTGTCCAGTGAAGCTGTGGTCGCAGAGTCTTATGCTTCACCCAGTACTTTGGATACTTCAAACCCTCTAGCAGAACAGTCTGAGGCACTGCTTACCTCAGTTGGTGTTGCAGTAATATTCACTTGTCTAGCAGCTGTTTTGGAATTACAGTCTGCTCTAATAAAACTTGATGAATTTCTGCCCAGCGAAGCAGAAGCCATTGAAATGTTGTCCTCGTCAGCAAGTGTGTTAGATACCTTGCCCTGTACACAGTCTGATTTAACCAATGTTGTTGAGTCTAGGAATAAAAAAAGGCCTCTATGGATGAATAGAAAGGTTAGGGATAAAATGAAGAGGAAAAAGAATGCCTATAAGGTCCTAAAACAGGAGGGGACTGAGGCTGCACTAAGCAATTATAAGGAGTGCAATAAAAATTGTAAAAAAGAAATTAGGCTGGCAAAGATCGAAGCTGAAAATCAAATCGCTAGGGATATCAAATCTAACCCAAAAAAGTTTTACAAGTACATCAACTCTAAAAAAAGAAAGGTTGACTGTATAGGAATCCTAAAGGATGAGGGTGGGAACTCAATGGTGGATGACCAAGGTAAGGCAGAGTTATTAAATGCTTTCTTTGCTTCTGTCTTCACAAAGGAAACAGCACTGTTGCAAATTACAGAGGCAGAAGAGTCTCAATCTTCTAACTGTAATATTAAATACTTAACGCAGGAAGAAGTAAAGGCAAGACTAAATAAATTAAAAATAGACAAGGCACCTGGCCCGGATGGCATGCATCCTCGGGTCCTAAGAGAATTAAGTTCAGTTATAGCTAAGCCCCTTTATCTTATCTTTTGTGACTCTCTTGCAACTAGCAGAGTCCCAGTGGATTGGCGTACAGCCCACGTTTTCCCATTATTTAAGAAGGGCAAAAAATCTGATCCAGGAAATTATAGACCTGTAAGCTTAACATCAGTTGTATGCAAACTATTTGAGGGGTTACTAAGAGATACTATACATGACTTCATAGTAGAAAATAATCTTATTTCTCAGCATCAACATGGGTTTACTAAAGACAGGTCCTGTTTGACTAACATGCTCAGCTTTTATGAGGTAGTGAATGCTAATATGGATATTGGGAATGCTGTAGATGTGATATACTTGGACTTTGCAAAGGCCTTCGACACTGTTCCCCACAGAAGTCTGGTGCAAAAGTTGAGGATGCAAGGACTGGGGAAGAGTTTGTGTGCATGGATAGGGAACTGGCTAATGGACAGAAAACAAAGAGTTGTGGTCAATGGATCGTACTCAAAATGGGAGACTGTTAGCAGTGGGGTCCCACAGGGGTCTGTACTGGGTCCAGTGCTCTTCAATTTATTTATTAATGACCTAGTAGATGCAGTAGTGAGCAATGTTGCTATTTTTGCAGATGATACAAAATTGTGCAGAATCATCAACTCTCAGGAAGATAGTGTCATATTGCAACAGGATCTGGATAGGATGGCTATATGGGCACATACATGGCAGATGAAATTCAATGTTGACAAATGTAAAGTCATGCATTTTGGTCGTACCAATGGTCTAGCACCATACAAAATAAATGGGATACAGTTGGGAACATCAAACTTGGAGAAGGACTTAGGAGTACTCATCGACAACAAGTTAAATAATCGTACTCAATGCCAAGCCGCTGCAGCTAAAGCGAACAAAATTTTGGGATGCATTAAAAGGGAAATAAAAACTCGAGATGCTAGCATAATATTGCCCCTGTTTAACTCTCTAGTAAGGCCACATCTGGAATATGGAATTCAGTTCTGGGCACCACATTACAAAAAAGATATTGCAGTTTTAGAGCAGGTGCAGAGACGAGCTACAAAATTGATACGTGGGATGGAAGGTCTCGCTTACCAAGAAAGGTTAGATAAACTGGGTTTATTTAGTCTAGAGAAAAGACGCCTTAGAGGAGATCTAATTAACATGTATAAATACATTAGAGGGCAATATAATAGCTTGGCGGATGAGCTTTTTGTCCCTAGGCCTTCTCAAAGGACTAGAGGACATGAGCTGCGCATGGAGGAAAAACGTTTTAGTCATTTATTTAGGAAAGGGTTCTTTACAGTAAGAGTGGTTAAGATGTGGAATGCATTGCCACAGGAAGTCGTTATGGCAAACTCTATACCTGCATTTAAAGGGGGCTTAGATGCTTTCCTTGCGTTGAAAGACATCCATGGCTACAATTACTAGGTTATGCCTAATGATGTTGATCCAGGGATTTTATCTGATTGCCATCTGGAGTCAGGAAGGAATTTTTCCCATTTGGGGCTAATTGGACCATGCCTGGTGGGGGTTTTTTCGCCTTCCTCTGGATCAACAGGGGTATGTGGGGGACGGGCTGGAGTTGTACTTTGTACTGGTTGAACTCGATGGACGTATGTCTTTTTTCAACCAAAATAACTATGTAACTATGTAACTATGTAACTATGAGTCCCTCTCCAGTGTTGTAACAGCCGAGGAACTCCAGCCCTGTCCTCTGAATGTTTCAAAAGTCTTGCCCTGTAACATGGATAATTCTGACTCGCTGGAAAAAATAATAGAAATCTCAGAATTTCAGTCCGGGTTAATGAGTGTTTCTGAAACCCAGCCCTGTATCCTGGAAAATTCTGGTTCTCTGGCCGGTGTGGCAGAAGTTCCTGAGTCCCCTTCCTGTCCAGTGAGTTACTCAGTTTTGCCTAGTTCAGTGGGGATTGCTGCACTACTGACTTGTTTTGCAGCCCTTCATGAGCTCCAATCCAGTGTATTTGATGAGTCTCTGTCTAGTCCAGAAGAAGTTATGGGAACCCTGTCTAGTTCGGTGCATACATCAGAAGATTTGTCCTGTCTTGTAAATGCCCCTGAACATGATTTGTTAATAACTTTGCTGGAATCAGAGACATCTAAGTCTGATCCTGCATTTTTTTAGTGAGAATCCAGTAACTGTGAAGTCTAGTCATGATGATTTTTTTTTGCCCAGTCCTGGTTTCGGTCCTACCTTGACTGACTTTGAGGTTTGCAGTTCCTTGACATGCCCAGAAGTCTCTCTTGTGCCGGTGTGCCCAGATGTGCTTCGTATGCCAGAGTGCCCAAGTGTGTCTGTGTTGGCGTGCTCACACGCTTCCCTAGTGGAGACATGTTCTGATGTTGCCGGTTGGCCTGCATGCCCGGAGATGGTTCTGGTCCCTAAAAACCCTGATCTTGATGTTTGTCCTTGTGACCCTGACTCTAGAGTTGCCCTGGGTTCCATAGGGGTTCTTGATGGTTCTCCATGTGAGCCTAAGGGGCGTTCTGACCTGTGGGGATCTCTTTGGAGCTTCCAAGTGTTCTGGGAGATCTCTAAGGAAACTTGTCCTGGTACCTTGGACTGGTTCAACGGTGGGTTTTGTGTTGGTGGGGACAGTTCCGGTGGGCATTGCAAAGGCATTGGCGTTTTTGGACAGTCCCGGGAAGGCGGTGGGTATCGCTCAGAGAGTTTCTGGGGGCTTTTCTCTGGAAGTCGTGGTTCTGATGGGTATCACACTGAGGCTTGTAGTGCTGACGGGCATGGTTCGGTAGGTTCTGGTTCCAATTGGTCTAGTTTTGGTGAGACTGATTTGGGAATTTGGTTTTGTCGGACGGATCCGACCTTCATGAATTTTCAGTCAGATCAGTTTGCTGGATTTCCCACTTCTGATTTTTTGGTTTGGGTGGTTCAGGAGAAATATGTCAGTTTTCATAGGCGTCCAGAGGCCGCGTTTAAGGGAGGGGGTACTGTTATGATCGCTTCTGCAGCGTTTACTGCTGACTGCAGTGGTATTGCAAACCAAGCAGTTCTAATGTCATTACATGCATTTGCTTGCATAGTTTGGTTTGCACTTAAACTAGTTGCTGATTCCATCTGCAGTCGCTCTGAAGTTAATGACAGTTTAATATGCTTTTGTGTAAACAAACATTGTCTGCTGCAGTGGAGGGGCGGTCCCTTTCCTGCAGGCTGCATATCATTGTCTGCCTTTTCCTGCTATCAGCCTGTGATTAATTACCATTCACTTGTGTGGGAATCTGCAGGTCTGCTCCCATTGGATGACCTCAGTATAAAGAACTGCTTCCTGCAATGCCTCATGGGCTACCATAGTTTCAGACTCTATCTGTTACTCTGCTCGTGCCCCACCTCGTTCCTGGTCCGTGTGGACTGCGCTGACTCCTGCGAAGGGGTCAGCGAGTCCTCCTAGTTCTGCTCTTGTTCTAGAAGTTGTTACTTGCTTGTCTTGTGTCATATATTGGTTCATCGCCAATATATACGCATACTTGCGCATTTTGTTATTTTCCTTGTATCCGTGTTACGTTGATATATCAGTGTTGCTGATATATACGTACACGAACTGTTTATTTCCTGTGTTCAGTTAGTCAGTTTCCAGCACGTTTTGGTAGTTTGCGCGTATCGTGAACACCCGTGCTGAGCTAGTTATCCTGTTCCTGGTCCTGTTTGTGGATTGCGTTCATCTCTGCGAAGAGATAGCGAATCCTTCTGAGTCCTGTTCCCTGTATTACTCCAGTTCTAGTCAGCGTTCCTGCTTATGTCATATATCGGTTCATTGCCGATATATACATATGTTAGTCAGACCTTACAAATAGTTTCATTGATAGCTGTAAGTGTGATACGCTAGGAAAACATACTTATTGTATATTTATCTGTGTTACGTTCATCTATCTCGATCCTGCTATTTCCTGTCTCTCCTGTCCTGTCTTTGTGAGGCACGCCATCGCCGCAACGCATTGGCTGCCTCATTCCAGTCTGTCTGGTTTTGGACGCTTGCTGTCGCTAAGTAATCGCTAGCTAGCAAGCGTTCATTCTGTCTACCTGTCCTGATCTCCTCAGTCCTGGTTTATGCGCTCAGCGCTACTTTGCGCTGAGACGTTATTACGGAAGTGTTTGTGGCTGTTCAGATCTGCACCGGCTCTGTGCACCACAATCTCCTATTGGAGTCAGTCCTCTCCTCCACTAAACTGGGGATATCCTGATCCCTTGTGCTGGTGTGTGTACCTCCTTCACGTCAGCTTATGTGTTGTATGCTGACTGTGGAGATTACACCCCCAAGCTTAACACACAACTTCCTGGCCTGCTTCAGGATGTCCTCTAAGCCTGGGTATTTTGACACAAATCTTTGAACGACTAGATTTGGCACATGTGCCATGCAGGGTATATGTGTCAGCTTTCCCAAATTCAAAGCGGAAATGAGATTGCTGCCGTTGTCACACACCACGTTGCTGATCTCCAGCTGGTGCGGGGTCAGCCATCGATCCACCTGTTTGTTAAGAGCAGCCAGGAGAGCTGGTCCAGTGTGACTCTCCGCTTTGAGGCAAGACATGTCTAAGATGGCATGACACCGTCATACCTGGCATGCAGCATAGGCTCTGGGGAGATGGGGCTGTGTAGCTGGAGAGGAGATGGCAGCACCAGTAGAGTTGAACTGCCACTCAGCCAAGGAGGAAGAGGAGGACGATAGTGAAGAGGATGTAGCAGGAGGAGAAGAAGAGGAGGTGGCAGGAGGCCTGCCTGCAAGCCGTGGAGGTGTCACAAGTTTGTCCGCTGCACAGCCACGTACTCCCTGCTTGCCATCGTTCACCAGGTTGACCCAATTGGCTGAGTAAGTAATGTAGCGGCCCTGACCGTGCTTTGCAGACCAGGCATCCGTGGTCAGGTGGACCCTTGACCCAACGCTGTGTACCAGAAATGACACCACTTGCCTCTCAACTTCACAGTACAGTTTGGGTATCGCCTTTTTAGAGAAATAATTGCGGCCTGGTATCTTCCACTGCGGTGTCCCAATGGCCACAAATTTACGGAAAGCCTCAGAGTCCACCAGCTTGTATGGTAACAGCTGGCAAGCTAACAGTTCCGCCACGCCAGCTCTCAGATGCCGGGCAAGGGGGTGACTGGCAGAAATTGGCTTCTTCCGCTCAAAGATTTCCTTCACGGACACCTGGCTGCTGTGGGCAGAGGAGCAGGAACCGGAGTGGAGGAGGGTGGCTGTGAAGATGCAAGTGAGAAAGCGGCTGAAGATGCTGCACCTGAAGGAGGAAGAGGAGAAGGAGGGTGGCTTTTCTTTTGTGTGCTGCTTTTGCTCAGGTGTTCTTCCCATTGCAGTTTGCGCCTTTTCTCCAGGTGCCTTCGTAAGGCACTTGTCCCTACGTGAGTTATCCCATAGGTAGGTATATGCAGTGATGAGGTGGGTTCACTAAACACAAAAGGTAGGTATATGCAGTGATGAGGTGGGTTCACTCAACACAAAAGGTAAGTATATGCAGTGATGAGGTGGGTTCACTCAACACAAAAGGTAGGTATATGCAGTGATGAGGAGGGTTCACTAAACACAAAAGGTAGGTATATGCAGTGATGAGGTGGGTTCACTAAACACAAAAGGTAGGTATATGCAGTGATGAAGTGGGTTCACTAAACACAAAAGGTAGGTATATGCAGTGATGAGGTGGGTTCACTAAACACAAAAGGTAGGTATATGCAGTGATGAGGTGGGTTCACTCAACACAAACGGTAGGTATATGCAGTGATGAGGTGGGTTCACTAAACACAAAAGGTAGGTATATGCAGTGATGAGGTGGGTTCACTGCCCACAAAAGCTAGGTATATGCAGTGATGAGGTGGGTTCACTCAACACAAAAGCTAGGTATATGCAGTGATGAGGTGGGTTCACTAAGCACAAAAGGTAGGTATATGCAGTGATGAGGTGGGTTCACTAAGCACAACAGCTAGGTATATGCAGTGATGAGGTGGGTTCACTGAACACAACAGGTAGGTATATGTAGTGATGAGGTGGGTTCACTGAACAAAACAGCTAGGTATATGCAGTGATGAGGTGGGTTCACTGAACAAAACAGCTAGGTATATGCAGTGATGAGGTGGGTTCACTGAACAAAACAGCTAGGTATATGCAGTGATGAGGCGGGTTCACTGAACAAAACAGCTAGGTATATGCAGTGATGAGGTGGGTTCACTAAACACAAAAGGTAGGTATATGCAGTGATGAGGTGGGTTCACTAAACACAAAAGGTAGGTATATGCAGTGATGAGGTGGGTTCACTAAACACAAAAGGTAGGTATATGCAGTGATGAGGTGGGTTCACTAAACACAAAAGGTAGGTATATGCAGTGATGAGGTGGGTTCACAAAACACAAAAGGTAGGTAGGTATATGCAGTGATGAGGTGGGTTCACTGAACAAAACAGCTAGGTATATGCAGTGATGAGGTGGGTTCACTAAACACAAAAGGTAGGTATATGCAGTGATGAGGTGGGTTCACTAAGCACAAAAGGTAGGTATATGCAGTGATGGGGTGGGTTCACTAAGCACAAAAGGTAGGTATATGCAGTGATGGGGTGGGTTCACTAAGCGCAAAAGGTAGGTATATGCAGTGATGAGGTGGGTTGACTCAACACAAAAGGTAGGTATATGCAGTGATGAGGTGGGTTGACTCAACACAACAGGTAGATATATGCAGTGATGAAGTGGGTTGACTCGACACAACAGCAAGGTATATGCAGTGATGAGGTAGGTTCACTCAACACAACAGCAAGTGATGAGGTGGGTTCATTTAACACAAAAGGTAGGTATATGCAGTACTGGGTATTACAATGTGCACCTGTCACACAGGTAGTCACTGAATGTGCTGGGCCTGGCAGTGGCACACACACAGTATGAATTATCAAGGCTGTCTATAATGCAACACAAGTGTCAGTGACACACAGAAAAAAAAAAAAAGATTAGCTCTCAATAGAGCTGTTGAGGGGTGCTATTTTAGCAATAAGAATCAGCCAGGAGCAAGCTAACAAGCCAAGAGCCTAACTTATCTTTCCCTATGAGAGACAGTCTGCAGCAGATTGCCCTTCTCTTACTATTGCAGGCACACGAGTGAGTGTAAAGGCTGGCGCTCCCTGCCTTATATGCGGGGGATTGGCTCCAGGACTGAGTGTAGCCTGATTGGCTACAATGTGCCTGCTGACTGTGATGTAGAGGGTCAAAGTTGACCCTAATGGAGCATTATGGGGGCGAACCAAACTTCCGGGAAAGTTTGAGGTTCTCCGCGATCGCGAACCACCGGAAGTTCGCCGGGAACCGTTCGCCAGCGAACCGTTCGGGCCATCTCTACCCAGAAAGTGCCTATCCTGAGAGATAAAACGCCATGGGATAAATGGGCACAGGTTTTGACACAAGACTACACTTTGTTACAACGATTAAACAAACAGAACACTAAACTAGAGGTGATATTTAACCATGATCAAGGGGATCTTAAAGAGGTTGAACACAAATATAATCAGGTGCAGTGCTGCTCATCAGGATTCCGGATATCCGGGTAGACCCGGATATCCGAACTTTTTAGGCCTATCCAACCGGATTCCGGATAGCTGGGCCCAAATCCGAATAGCTATCTACGGATAGTTGGGCGCATACCGCGGATATTGCGGGTATCCGGATCCGAAATTACTGTAACTAAGCTGATGACATCCTGGAGCCAATCAGAGGGCTCCTAGCAACCAATCATAGAGGTGAACCCTGGCCGGCACCACCTGACGTCATTGAGCCAATCAGAGGCCTCCCAGCCTAAGCCCTGGCACCCAATCGCAGAAAGGAACACTGGCCAGCCCCCCTGTATAATGAGGAGGGCTGCCATGATGAGACAGATCGTCCTGGCTTGCTGAATGCTTCCTGAGAGACATGCTCCAGTGCTGGTGCCCAAACACGTGCAAAGTGCCACGTGCAAAGTGCCACGTGCAAAGTGCCACGTGCAAACACGTGCAAACACGTGCAAAGTGCGACGTGCAAACAAGTGCAAAGTGCCACGTGCAAAGTGCCACATGGCACTTTGCACGTGGCACTTTGCACATGGTACTTGGCACTTTGCACACGTTTGCACGTGGCACTTTGCACGTGTTTGCACGTGGCACTTTTCACATGTTTGCACGTGGCACTTTGCACATGGCACTTTGCACGTGTTTGCATGTGGGAGTTCACACTTGGCACTTTGCACGTGGCACTTTGCACATGGCACGTGGCACTTTGCACTTCGCACTTTGCACGTGTCGGCACTTTGGACACAATGTGGGCTGCATAACCGCTGTCTGGAACCTAGGCCTGATGTTAATTGACAACCATTTTTTTTTTAGGGGGGAGGGGGGATTTTAAGTCCCCAGATCATCAATTAGTGTTCCCCTTTGCAAAATAATGATGATACATGCTTCATTGACCCTAAAAACCCTTTTTAAAGCAATTTAAAGGGCACTTCCTGTTTTTCTATCCAGATATCTGAATCTGGCCGGATACCCCGGATACTGGGGTCGGATATCCGACCCAGATTCGGATTGGAAAATTTTTGATCCAGATATCCGACCCGGATCGGATAGAGGGGTATTCGGATCCAAATTAGTTCCAGATAGTGAAAAGTGGTATCCGAGCAGCACTGATCAGGTGAGATCCAGTCTGACCTGGTGGAAAAGGTTTCTGGCGATGTTCCAGGGACACTCGGACTGGGCCTATGCAGTTCAAAACTTCTTGCTACACTCACTAGTCGTCATGATGGGGATGACAATCATAGGCAAATAAATCAGCATGGTTAAGAGATTGGTGTCAGATAGACAATCTCATAAGCCAATATTTCCAAGCTAAGCGATATACAAGGTTAGGTGTCTAGCTTTCAGCAGTACCTATGAGGATGGAGCTGATTGTTTAAAGGTGTTTTTTTTAGAAGACACCTGGCACTGCTCTGTTGCTTAACAGACAAACAAGTTTCACTTTTCCATAATCATACAAGTTTGTAAGGGATACGCATGTGACGCAAATGTGGAAAGTTTGGTCAATAGGGACCTAGAAGTAGAGCATCCCTAGAGAGCCTGGTTAAAAGAAGGCCAAGAGATCTCTCCCAGGGATAACCACCTAGAGCAGAGAAAGTGTGTGAGCACGAGCATCGAAAAGTGAAACATAAAGAAAAGAATCATGGGTAATGTCTGAACCAGAAAAATGGATCTGCAGATCAAGCCTTTTCAGGGGGGCTGTTAGAATGTAAGTATTATATGCTTGAATTCGTAGTCCTCAGTTACTTTAACTGAGTTTAGTTAAAAGACTTGGATCTTGATTCACAAAGCACGCTGGTGAAAAGCCCATTATAAACTTAGTATTATATTATAAACTTAGTTTAGGCGTGATAAAATAAACTCACGCGCAAAGTTTTATGCGTGCAAAGTTTACGTGCGCAACGCCATTAAACCCTATGCGGCGTTTCGCATGCACCGGACTTTGTGCACGCAAAACTTTATGCGCGAGTTTTTCCCTCAAAGCGGTGCTAACCTACTTAGTGCAATGCTTATCACGCCCAAAAGACTTTAGGCGTGCTAACTAGGTTTGTGAATCAAGCCCTTGATGTGCAGAATCTCCCTTTAAGGAGAATTTCTCTTAGAGATAAATAAAGACAGTACTGATTTTCAGTAGAACATTGGACTGGAACTCCCAAAGCTGTATCAGAGATATCCAGTGCAGAGGCCAGACCAGCTGGTGATGAACAACATAAACATGACAACAGGAGGTGAAGAGGCGCCCAATAGGTATATAAAACACTTTAAAAATAATAAAATTCAAAAGGAAGAGGTGGCTTACCTCATAGATGACAAATCACTTAAGAAAAATAATTTTTATAGTAATTAAGCACTGGCAACGCGTTTCGTGGGACCCAACCCACTTCCTCAGGCCAAGTAAAGTGCTGCTCTGTCTATCAAGCCGCGTTTGGGGCGCCTCAAACGCGGCTTGATAGACAGAGCGGCACTTTACTTGGCCTGAGGAAGTGGGCTGGGTCCCACGAAACGCGTTGCCAGTGCTTAATTACTATAAAAATTATTTTTCTAAAGTGATTTGTCGTCTATGAGGTAAGCCACCTCTTCCTTTTGAATTTTATTGTTTTTAAAGTGTTTTATATACCTATTGGGCACCTCTTCACCTCCTGTTGTACCGTACTCCCCCCGCTCCAAAGTGAGGGGAGTCCCACACACCTAACCTGAGGTGAAATTCCACCACCTCATAGGTCTACAGTGTATGGGATTTTTCCAAGAGAGCGACCGCCTCCAGGACTGCTGGTATACCTGAGTGGAGTCAGGTCAAGATACTCCACCTGCCTAAAGTCGTCGGTTGCCCCTCGTGCAACCAACCTTTTTGAGTATTCCTTTGTCGAACCCCCCCCTTTTCGAATTTTCATCTTTTTGTGACATACTGCACCATGTGGGCTCCCGTTGTCTTTGTGTTTTTTCCCTAGTACTCCATAACATAAACATGAGCCATTGTTATGAAAATATTCTCACAAGTACATTCAACAATGACCTCCTCAGAACAAGGGGACAGGTCCTTGAAAAATGGAATTTTCCAGTGCATGCTCAGTAAAGACTGTGCTTGTCATGATATCACGGGTTCTTATCAGCCAATAGCAGGCGATGAGTTCTTAATCCGTCCCTGCTCAGAAGATGTCACATTTAAATCTTTAGAGTTTAGTATAAGAAGAGCTAATGAGCTCCCGGGGGGCGGGGGGTGCTACTTCTGGCTGATGACTTCCACTTTCTACTCTTTTTGTAATGTCTTGTCATCTTATCTAACTGTATGCTGTATATAGGCCTAAGTGCAATGTAGTATAGATGTAACATAAGACATAGCCTGGTTGCCATTCAAAAGGAATGGACCAAGAGCCTCTAACACAAAGAGGACTTACTACAGACCATTTGCTTCGCTAAGGTGTAACGAACATGTAGAGATAAGCATCTGTGTATCTGTTTACTGAATAAACTCCTGAAACTTTGACGACGTCTAAGAAGTTCTATCTCCTATGCTGTTGCTGTGATGAGAGTCAAGTTATCAAACTTTCTGTGATATGGTGCCAAACTAAGGTGTAGTGTTGTTGCCCATAGCAACCAACAAAGATTTATTACAACAGAAAGCCAGGATAAAGGAGGCCGAGAGGTCTTGCTCTCTCTCTCCCCCGGTGCACAAACACCTAATTAAGGGAGAGTGTATGAGCATGGAAAGGTGAAACATAACAAGAAAAAACACTCATATGGACTGTCTAACCAAAGGTAGAGCTTAAAGGCTAAATATAAATAGAAACATAGGTAAGAATTCTGCATATGTCTCCTCGGGGGATTTTAAGTATCTGCAGGGTTCTTGTCATGTAAATCCCTCAGAAAACTGTATTCAGAGTTCTCCCTTAAGATGTATTCTAGAGAAACATATTTCTGATCATTCTAGTACATCATGCTTTGTGGAAGGCCATGGAGCTTTATCTTCTCAAATCTACACACAGCCCGGCACTGTCAGGGACCAGAAGTGTAAACAAATCACAGCATGAAAATCAACATAAGTTTCCCAGAATTTGGAAGAGCTCCAATTATGGCCTGAAGTTCCTGGACTTGTGTAGTAGGTATGCTGCCCATCACATTCTCATGGAAGCCAATAAAAGCTCCGGATGTGATTGTCAGCTCTCACACACCCACAGCCCACCTATGTGCTTACTTAACACTTGTTATGCTGGAGAGTTTTCTGTATATAAGAAAGATGTAGCTGTAATTTATAGGTGGGGAGAATGGTATTCGCTTGACAGCTATTTAGAGCTGATGTATGTTCTGCTGCTCCTGTAACCAAGGCTGAGCAGTGCATTGTGACCTAGGCAATAAATCTGTAATGGCCTCAGAGTGTCTCTGGTCTGTGTATACAGCTTCAGCTGTGTGAAGGTCCAGCTGATACAAGAGTAAGTGCAGTTTGATCAGATGATCGCTGGTGCTGTGATTACCAAGGCCAACCACCTAATCAGTTTTTATCAGCAGTATCCCCTTCTCTCTGTAAATTATACTACAAAGGCTACAATGGGAACATGAGGAAAGCTCAATGCAGTCAAAAGTTCAATGAAAATCTTGAGAGCACACCAGTGATGATTTGCTCCTCCCATCATTCTACATCCGAGCTGTCACCCATCCAGTCACCTGATTCCAGGATACTTCCTATAAGCTCAGTAATGGTGGAGGGAGGAGAGGACTTCCATGTCCCAGCTACCAGTCTGTCAGCTGCTGGGAGGAGGAGCACAGCCAGAAGAGAAAGGAGAGATATTAAGGGATTAACGTGAGACGAGTCTCTGTATAAAACTGTGATCCTAGCCTAATACAGGCTCTATACTGGCTCCACTGGCTGTGTTATATACGGGTTAGACTCCCAGTCATTGCCCCAATAATGGAGTGCTGATGTGGGCCTAGTACATGTGGGTGTAAGCATCATTAGACACCCGATATTATAGCCAGGTAAGGTGTTTATTATGGTTAGGGCCCCCTGCTGGCCCCTGTGTAATAACACATCTGGAAGGGCTAGGGTGTGCAGCCTGGATAGCAGTCCCAATATGTTCTTTGGTTTTCTACATAGTATGACTATGGTAGTGATTAGGTTGTGATCTCCTCTGAGGACAGTCAGTGACATGACTATGTACTCTGTAATGTGCTGGAGAAGATGTCAGTGCTATATAATATGCGTAATATGTTGGCGCTTTATAAATACAATAAATAAATATAAATACATAATAATAATAATAATAATAATATGGGAGGACATTACACTACTGTATGACTATGGTAGGATTAGATTGTGAGCTCATCCGAGGACAGTCAGTGACATGACTATGTATTCTGTAAAGAGCTGTAGAAGAAGTCAGTGCTATATAAATACATAATAACAATATGGTAGGACATTAGACTATGACTATGAAAGGGATTAGATTGTGAGCTCCTCTGAGGACAGTCAGTGGCCGTTGTTACTGTGTCATGCCTGGTCTAACTTCTTTAATCTGCCAGGTAATATAGCACTTCAGTATTGTTCAGGAAGCCTTAAAGTGGACCCAAATTAAAAATACAAGATTTCAGAAATAAATTCTATTTTCTAAATTATAATAATAAATAGCAGCCTTTTTTCAACTGCATGATGACAAATATAAAATATTTTACATTTATTGGAGAAGCCCCTCCCTTCCTTTCATATTGCCGGCAAATAATCCGGCAAACTGGTGGAGTAGGTGGTGTCCTACAAAGGAGGAATTGCTAATGGCTGCCACCTGTATAACCCTAGTTATGAAAAGAGAAGGGTGAAAAGCATGCACTGAAATGCTCATAGGCTTGAAGGAGTGTTTATTTATCTTTGTATGTGTCAGAGTGGTGCAACTAAATATTTTGAAAAAAAAAGTTTGGTTTGGGTCTGCTTTAAGAAATACTTGTATTTCCAAGTACTGCCAAAGACTAGCACATCCGTAAGCCCAGAATCATGCACTCATCTTAGTAGGTACTCGGGCGTGAGTTATTGTAGATGAGGCTGTTGTGTAGCAACTAAAAATTATGATGATGATGACAATAGATTGTTTAGCTTGATGGGCAATCTGTAACTGAGAGGGAGTTCCAAGCCTTACCCCATAGAGCCACATGAATCCATGCCATGCACTGAGGATCAGCCAGTCTGTATTCATGTTGGATTATTGAGGCTCTGTGCAATGAATAAGCTGACACATCAGTGCATTCCAGTGGTTGTGGAGGTGTGGCTAGCTTTCTGGGATAACAAAGGGGTGATTTGCACATTCAGCAGTGATGCATCGTGGGAGACATCATATGCTCACTACACTCTGAATAATAATAATAATTATTATTATTATCATTGATTTATAAAGCACCAACATATTCCGTGGCGCTGTACAAAGTAGGAAACAAACATGGGGTACATAATAATACAGACAATGGTGTACACCGATATACAAGATACATAATTAGTAACAAAATACAAAGAATGATACAAAATACAATATATAGAATTGGTAATGACAGTGATAAAAGTAACATGATGAATAAAATGTATAATGATTTCTAAGACACTAAAGGGGAAGAGAGCCCTGCCCTTGTGAGCTTACAATCTAAAGGGAAGGGGGGAAACAAGAGGACAGGTAGTATGCAACAAATATATAGAGGCAGTGTGTTTTAGGATACCTAGTAGGAGTGCAATTTGGTCTTAGGACAAAGGGAAGTGGCCTAAGGTAGCGCATATGCTTGTCGGAACAAATGTGTTTTTAGAGAGCGTTTAAAGGTAACAAAGGTTGGCGAGTGATGGATGTGTTGTGGGTTGGGCATTCCAGAGGAGGGGTGAAGCGCGTGCAAAATCTTGTAAACGTGAATGTGAGGAGGTGATTCTAGAGGAGGACAACAGAAGATCATGTGCTGATCTGAGATAGCGATTGGGTTTGTATCTGGAAATTAGTGAGGATATGTACTGGGGAGAGAGATTGTGGAAAGCTTTGTAGGTTAGGGTTAGGAGTTTGAACTGGATCCTCTGGTTAATTGGCAGCCAGTAAAGAGCTTAACAGAGAGGAGCAGTAAAGGAAGAGCGAGAAGAAAGATGAATGAGATGAGCAGCTGAGTTCAGTATCGACTGGAGCGGGGCCAGTCTGTTAGAAGGTAGTCCACAAAGTAGTATGTTGCAGTAGTCCAGATGAGAAATTATAAGAGCACGTATTAACATTTTAGTTGTGTCTTGAGTGAGAAAAGGACGGATGCGAGATATGTTTTTGAGTTGGAGATGGCAGGAGCTGGTTATGGAGTGAACATGAGGAATAAAAGAGAGAGATGAGTTGAATATTACCCCCAAGCACCGAGCTTTGGGAACTGAAGTTATGGGAGTGTTATTAACATTTATTAACATTTATTGTTACTTCAGGCAGAGAGGTGGCCAGAGACGGTGGAAAAATGATTAGTTCTTTTTTACTCATATTAAGTTTTAGGAAGCGAGAGGACATGAAGGAGGATATAGCAGACAAGCAGTCAGGAACATGTTTGAGGAGGGAGTTAAGGTCTGAGGCCGAGAGGTACAGTTGTGTATTGTGTGCTTACAGGTGGTATTGAACCCCAAATGAGGTGATTAAGTCACCAAGACCGTGCATATAGATGGAAAAGAGGAGGGGACCATGGACAGACCCTTGAGGAACCCCGACAGACAAAGCATGAGGAGAGATCTGATCTGAGTAGGAGACTGTGAAGGACCTTCCAGAGACGTAGGAAGATAACCATGTGAGAGCAGCAAGGCCCTTTATTCCTACATTTGAAAGTATTTGTATTTGAATAATCTCAAATACCTTCTGTTTTAAGTAGGCAAATTTCTGTTTTGCTTAACATTGAGTCCATTTTCGTCCTCTTTAGGCTCTTTACACACTCTTCTGGGGTTCCAGTTCTTCAGGAGCTTTACAGGCATTCTGCAACTCATAGTAAAGGAGATCCCACAAACAGTGGCTGCAGTTAGTCTATTCACCACAAGATGGCGATCACACACTGACAGGAAGTGATGTAACAGCAGGAAGAGACGTTGCAGGAAGTGGAGAGGACACGTTGTTGGAAGAGGTAATTGTGTGATTCTTGTTATATACTAGCACATATATGGCTGCTGGGCATTGTACAGGATGTATTGCAGTGGGGAGATCAGTGCAGACATGGGCAAGTATGAGGATAGTAATAGTATGAATGAGCATAGAGATTGTATGCAGCAATAACTGTATATAGGAGAGATGGGAAATGCTTGTTTCTGGTGTAATTCAGTTCACTACTACAGCCAAATAAATCAGCAGGGCTGCCAGGCAACTAGAATTGTTTAAAAGGAAATAAATATGGCAGCCACCATATCACTCTCACCCTGGGTTCACTTTAAATGAGTTAGCCCCGCCCTCATCCGGTCATGACCACGCCCATTTTCTTTGCCGGGGCGCGCTCTGCGCGCCGCAGGTTGTAGCCACACCCATTTTTGCCCGCGGCGCGCTACGCGCGCCGCAGGTCGTCAGCTCCCCCCGGAAATTAGTCCAGCACCTGCATAGCACCCCCTAAAAAAAATTCCTGGAGCCGCCACTGCTGCGGAGTAAGCCGGAGCTGCTTGTCCACGAGTCCTAGGTAGTGGTGGTGGTCTGGAGGAGGACGTGAGAAGCCTCTGGAGGTGGGGGGGGTGCACTTTGGAATCTCTTCCTCTGTTGCAGGATTATTATCTGGGTTGCAGTTGTATTTGCTTGTTGCTAGTAATATCAGCCTTTATTTGGTAAATTCTACATTTCGTTGGTGATATCTGCATTGTTGGTATTCTCTACTTGTCTTTGGTAATATCTACATTACCTTGTGTGGTTTCATGTAATAAAAATGGGTGTGGTTGAGGGGTGTGGCCTGTGTTAAGGGGTGGGGCTTAGGGCGCCGGACCTTATGTGCCTATAGGCTCCTGAGCTGTAAATCCGGCTCTGCTCCAATCTGAATAATCTCAAATACCTTCTGTTTTAAAAGGGCAAAATTCTGTTTTGCTTAAAATTGAGTCCTTTTAGTCCTTTTTTTGCCCTTTACACACTCCTAGGGGTTCTGGTTCACCATTAACTTGCTGGGCAATCTGCAACTCTTACCGTAGTAAAAGAGATCCCACAAACAGTGGCTGCAGTTAGTCTATTCACCACAAGATGGCGATCACACTGACAGGAAATGATGTAAGACAGGAAGAAGAGAAGTTGCAGGAAGTGGAGAGGACATGTTGTTGGAAGAGGTAATTGTGTGATTCTTGTTATAGACTAGCACATATATGGCTGCTGGGCATTGTACAGGATGTATTGCAGTGGGGAGTTCAGTGCAGACATGGGCAAGTATGAGGATAGTAATAGTATGAATGAGCATAGAGATTGTATGCAGCAATAACTATATAGGAGAGATGGGGAAGAGAGCATTAGTGTTAGATGGAATGTGAGCAGTCACACAGGGCTTTAATCCTGTCTGACTCACAGTGCTTGGGAGCTGCAGCCACAGAAGGCACAGTCAGTAGCACCCCCTCCCCTCCTGGGCATTAAGCTGCATAATAAATATATCACTAAACAGATGCTGCCTCCAGCCAGGATGTGATCCCTGCTCTGCACTCTTACATACGGTGACTAGACCTCCCGCTTTAGCAGGGACACGTCCTGGATTTGGGGTTCCCTGTCCCAGGCTGCATGAGGTCCCGGGAAACATCCCACTTTAGGCTGCAGGATGTCGCCGGCCGTAGGACTCTGGCCACCATCCAATGGGCTGTGTTGTGGAAAGTAGTTGTGGCCACCTGGCATCAACCTTGCCCCCCCCCCCCCCAGTGTGCTTCCCCATCAGCCCTGCCCTCCCTCCAATCAGCGTGACCAACTCCGCCCGGCCTAACCGCACAAATCTGTGGGACGGGGAGGTGAAATTTTTGAATAGCCAATCCATACAGGAGAGCCCTTATCGATCTGAACTGCATCCGCTGGCTGGTAAGAGTGGCATATAAGCTTCACAGCAGCCCGTGACACCAGCACTGTCCCTCGGTGCCCCCTTCCCCATGTGTGTGTCCCTCTTTCCCCCAGCCCTGTCCCGCAATGTGTACCCCTCTCCCCACCACAGTGTGTGTGTCCTTCCCTACCCCAGAACTGTCCCGCAATGTGTATGTGTCTTCTTCTCTCCAGTGTGTGTCCCCCTCCAGCATTGTCCTCAGTGTGTGTTCTCCTGCTGTCCTTCTTGCACCCCCATTATGAACCCTCTCGTGTGTGTGATTTTCACCTTCCTCCCCTCCCAGTCAGTGTAACCCTCCACCCCAGCTAGTTTCACCCTCCTCCCTACCTACTTTCACCCTGTTCCCCTTCCAGTCAGTGTCCCCTCCATGGCCCTACCACCCACAATTGACAGCTATGGCGAGTTCTGGGAGGACGGGGATCCTGTATTGGTAGTTTCACCACTGACAGCCGTTTAACCTAGATTATCCTCCCCTTATCGATCTTAAGGCAGCAGCATCCTGTACAGATCACATAACCACATCACTGAGGATGGACGAGGACCAGAGTCACATGACCGAGAGGATATTCAACCTCACCCTGGAGATCATCTGTCTGCTGACTGGAGAGGTGAGGAGAATTCTGGGAGGTCACATGATATCACTCTTATCTCTATTAATAAAACACAGCTAACCCGAGAGGTAAGGAGGATTCTGGGAGATTATGTGACATTAATGTTGGTCTTTTCATACAGAGTTTTCCTCCAGTGAAGTCCAGTGATCATGTGACCATCACAGTGCCCCCACCTCACTTCCTAATATCTGAGGGACACAACAAGCAGAAGATTCTGGAAATCACTGGGAAGGTGATAGAGCTGCTGACAGGAGAGGTGAGCGGTGCTGGGAATTATGGGACATTATCTAGTAACAGTAAGGGGTGTGTCTGGATGGTGACCGTTTTATTCTATGTGTCAGGTTCCTATGAGATGTCAGGATGCCACCATCTATTTCTCCATGGAGGAGTGGCAGTATATAGAAGGACACCAGGACCTCTACAAGGACGCCATGATGGAGAATCAGCCACCCCTCACATCACCGGGTAAGAGGAGATTTTTTTTGTATTACTTATAATGGAGGAAGCAGTGCTTGGGGTCCTCCTAGATCCCTCTCATCTGATAAACACAAATAGACAATGACCTCAATTCACTAAGGGCTGATTAGCAAAAAAGAAAAGGTTGGGGAAATACCGCATTCTGTATTGTAGACTTTTTTTTCCAAGTGCACCAAGATTGTCACACATGCGGTAATAGGTAATTTACTGAACAATGTTGCTTCAGTTCACTAATGCTACATACACACTTGAAAGATTTATGAAAGATCACAGACCAATTTTACCCCCTTCCATGTAGTATGAGAGCCATACCTACACAGTCTATTCTATTGAGCTGAACTCCCCATCAGATAAAAATCTTTGCAAGATGCTGCACACAAAGGTGCTGTACACATTCTAAAGATCAGTATTTGCAAAAGATCCGTTCCTGTAAAATGCATTCATAGTCTATGATATCTGCGGATCTCATACACCTTGTTTAACAGATATTCTTCTGCATATCTGACAATCATCTGCAGATCTGAAGATCCATCCTGGTGGATCTGATCTTCAGATTAATATCTGTCAAACAAGGTGTGTATGAGGATCTGCAGATATCATAGACTATGAATGCATTTTGCAGGAACGGATGTTTTGCAGATACTGATCTTTTGAATGTGTACAGCATCTTTGTGTGCAGCATCTTGCAAGGATTTTTATCTGATGGGGAGTTCAGCTCAATAGAATAGACTGCTTAGAGTATGGCTCTCATACTACATGGAAGGGGGTAAAATTGGTTTAAGATCTTTCATTAATCTTTCAAGTGTGTACACACCATTACACCTACTCGGAAATGCCGAAGTCTCCCAGCGGTGGAGGAGGTCTCTGCAGCAAGCTGAGGTTCTCTCCTACAAGTGTCTGCATAACCCATTCCTGTGTGACAGCTTACTAAAGAGTAAAGGGCTTCCTGCATCCCTTTAGATGTGTATGCATGCCCCTAAAGGACCCTCTTCTGTGTACCAGTATATAGATCTGCATGTCTAAAGGGATACAGGGAAGCCTCTGTAAAGGTCTCCTGCTGTTGTATCTTGTTTATCTTTCTGATAACCCACCCGGTAGTTCATCTGATCAAATGAGGTGAGTGGCAGGACCAGGTGGCTCTTCCTATTGGATTTCTCCCTAGTCTGTCAATTTTACCACATGCTGATTTCTAGTTATTGACAGGTCCAGCCAGAACTTAAAAATACCCAACATTTTCTTTGTTTTAGCAAATGCTCTAATTTTAGAGAAATTACTGTTTGTTTTTTTTTTGAGGTATTCATCGCACAAGCCGGTAATTTACCTCACTAGTCTGTAATATTTACTTTTCAGTGTGGTAACAATTAGTTAATTGAGCCCATAGTATTCAGTCAGTGTGTGTGTTTCCTACAGATGGATCCAGTAACAGAAACCCACCAGAGAGGTGTACAGGTCCTCTTTATTCCCAGGATTGTCTACAGGAATATCGCCCCACCCCCCGCCATTATCAGGTAGGTGGAACTGAGAGTCATTAGAGACCCCAAACTATGTGACATTGTTTCCCGTTGTTTATGCTGTTATCTGTGGTCACATTATAAAGTGCTTCTTATTTTGTGTGATTAGGGTGGAGAACTGATACATGTAAGTGCTGTGGTTAAAGAGGAAGAAGAAGAAGAGGCATATGTGAGGAGTGATCAGCAGTCTATGGAGGAGGGTGACATGATGGGGACAAGTAAAGAGGAAGAAGAGGCGTATGTGAGGAGTGATCAGCAGTCTATGGCGGAGGGTGGCATGATGGGGACACATAAAGAGGAAGAAGATACATATGTGAGGAGTGATCAGCAGTCTATGGAGGAGGGTGACATGATGGGGACACATAAAGAGGAAGAAGATACATATGTGAGGAGTGATCAGCAGTCTATGGAGGAGGGTGACATGATGGGGACATGTAAAGAGGAAGAAGAGACGTATGTGAGGAGTGATCAGCAGTCTATGGAGGAGGGTGACATGATGGGGACATGTAAAGAGGAAGAAGAGGCGTATGTGAGGAGTGATCAGCAGACTATGGAGGAGGGTGACATGATGGGGACAAGAAAAGAGGAAGAAGAGGCGTATGTGAGGAGTGATCAGCAGTCTATGGAGGAGGGTGGCATGATGGGGACACATAAAGAGGAAGAAGATACATATGTGAGGAGTGATCAGCAGTCTATGGAGGAGGGTGACATGATGGGGACATGTAAAGAGGAAGAAGAGACGTATGTGAGGAGTGATCAGCAGTCTATGGAGGAGGGTGACATGATGGGGACAAGTAAAGAGGAAGAAGAGGCGTATGTGAGGAGTGATCAGCAGTCTATGGCGGAGGGTGGCATGATGGGGACACATAAAGAGGAAGAAGATACATATGTGAGGAGTGATCAGCAGTCTATGGAGGAGGGTGACATGATGGGGACACATAAAGAGGAAGAAGATACATATGTGAGGAGTGATCAGCAGTCTATGGAGGAGGGTGACATGATGGGGACATGTAAAGAGGAAGAAGAGACGTATGTGAGGAGTGATCAGCAGTCTATGGAGGAGGGTGACATGATGGGGACATGTAAAGAGGAAGAAGAGGCGTATGTGAGGAGTGATCAGCAGACTATGGAGGAGGGTGACATGATGGGGACAAGAAAAGAGGAAGAAGAGGCGTATGTGAGGAGTGATCAGCAGTCTATGGAGGAGGGTGGCATGATGGGGACACATAAAGAGGAAGAAGATACATATGTGAGGAGTGATCAGCAGTCTATGGAGGAGGGTGACATGATGGGGACATGTAAAGAGGAAGAAGAGACGTATGTGAGGAGTGATCAGCAGTCTATGGAGGAGGGTGACATGATGGGGACATGTAAAGAGGAAGAAGAGGCGTATGTGAGGAGTGATCAGCAGACTATGGAGGAGGGTGACATGATGGGGACAAGAAAAGAGGAAGAAGAGGCGTATGTGAGGAGTGATCAGCAGTCTATGGAGGAGGGTGACATGATGGGGACAATTAAAGAGGAGGAAGAAGAGACATATGTGAGGAGTGATCAGCAGTCTATGGAGGAGGGGGACGTGATGAGAGCATCTAAGGAGGAAGACATTATTGCAGAGATGAGAATTGGTGAGTGATAAATAAATAGATATTCAATAGCCTTGTTAAACTGAGTAACAGATATGTCCCTGCTGGGCACAGTACAGATCATCTTCCTCTCAGTATGTGGGGTAATATTACGACAGTTACATGAATCTACCCCTTTGATACAATGTAAAGCAGTCAGTGTACAGCTTGTATAACAGTGTAAATTTGCTGTTCCACCAACATAACTCAACACACAGCCATTAATGTCTAAACTGCTGGCAACAAAAGTGAGGACACCCCTAAGTGAAAAATATTAAAATTACAATTAGACATTTTAAGGGCCCAATCCATTTCACTTTTTTTCCCTACGTTTTCTCCTTGGTGATATTTTCATATCTTATCAATAAATGGCCTTTTAAGTTACCAACAAAATCATTTTACAGTTCTTTTTTCATTTGCAGAGTGTTGAGAAGTTATTTTAAGCAGAACATGAAAAATGATGTCCTAGGAGAGAACTTAGCAGAGGAAGGGAATTGGTTCAGGCCCTTTCCCTCCCTGAGGTCATGTGACTGGTTAGTGTTACAAGGTCTCAGGTGTGAATGGGGAGCAGGTGTGGTACATTTGGTGTTATCGCTCTCACACTCCCTCATACTGGTCACTGGAAGCTCAGCATGGCTCCTCATGGCAGAGAACTCTCTGAGGAGCTGAAAAAAGAATTGTTGCTCTACATAAAGATGGCCTAGGCTATAAGAAGATTGCCAAAACTCTGACACTGAGCTGCAACACGGTGGCCAAGACCATACAGAGGTTTAACAGGACAGGTTCCACTCAGAATAGGCGTGAGGGGACGACCAAGGAAGCTTAGCATCATAGAACATGCTCAGCATCATAGACAGAGAGGGAGGGAGAGAGACACCAAGCATATAAATACATACACACACACACACACACACACACACACACACACACACACACACACACACACACACACACCTAGCCGCACAGCCACAGCCTCTTTCTCTCCTTCCCTTGCTGTCCTACCCAGCCTTGCTGTAATCGTCCTGGCAGCAGTGGGTGGAGCTACGTCTTTCCTGTGTGTGCTCCTCCCCTCCCTACCTACTGCATGTGAGAATAACTACAAAGGTGAAAACTTAAGGACTGGAGTGATAAGACCGCACTCTCACTGTGAAAGCTTATCACTACATGTTAATAAGACATGTTTCTTTAGTGAATTGACACTTAAAGTAGAAATCGATGTGTGGTGATGTTTCCACTTGCCTTATTATCACCAGAATGATCTTAATGAATTGTGGCCATTGGGGTTGATTCACTAACTATAGCGCTGTTAGCTATTAGGGGAAGCCGGGGTTAGGAAGATTTAAAAGTGATTTAAAAAGTAACCTTTATTTTAATTTAAAAGAAACAGGGAGATTGGCCATTAGAGGATGGGCAACAGCGACATTCAAGGAGAACTGGGGAGGAGATTGTGTCTCAGGAGTTCAGCAGAATAGGTGCCGTATCTATTCCTGACTCTCTCCTCTTTTACTTCAATTCAACAGTTACTAATTACATGCTATAAAACACAAACTTCACTAACGTGCAACTAAACTACTGTTACGAGCGCTAATAGAGCAGCGCCACTTATTTCCTCTGTACATGCTATTTCCTCTGTGCATGCTACATCACATGACTTAGTATTTCCTCTGTGCGTAGGGACTGCTTTAGTGAAATATTGCAGGAGCAATACATCACTATCACATGGAAAATCAGGGCAGCAGCCATTGCAAATTAACGTACTGCCACTAGCGCGTGTAATGTGCACAGAGGAAATAGTAAATGCGCTCATAACAGCAGTTTAGTCTCGCTGTTTGGCAGTGCTATAGTTAGTGAATCAACCCCATTGTGTTTTATAGCATGTAATTAGTAACTGTTGAATTAAACTAAAAGAGGAGAGAGTCAGGAATAGATACATCACCTATTCTGCTGAACTTCTGAGACACAATCTCCTCCCCAGTTCTCCTTGAATGTCGCTGTTGCCCATCCTCTAATGGCCAATCTCCCTGCTTCTTTTACATTAAAATAAAGGTTACATTTTAAATAACTTTTAAACCTTCCTAACCCCAGCTTCCCCTAATCAGGCAGTCCTTGTTGTATATGTGGACGAGGTCAGCCAGATTCTCTGCTCTGCATGGCCTGACCTATATTCATCATGGAATATTATGTTAGTGGCTTGTATAATTAGCTGCTGCAGCAGGACTTGTAATTCCATTAGGAATAGCGGCCGTGTTGTTTGGCCTCGCTCTCCCTGACCTCCCCACACTGTAATCTTGGATTGCAGGTTACTATTACAGTAAAGCACTTTCTCCAACTAGAGCAGATATAGCCCCGCCCCCTTGTCATAGCCTCTGAAGAAGCGCTTGTGTGTGAAACTGCCGTCAGGCTCCCAGCAACCAGCACCCACCATTATCCACCCCCGCACCGGTACGTGTTTAGTCTCTTCTTATGGACTGTGAGGTGATGATGTAACACACAGCCTACTTGTCTGCACATTGCCAAATAAAGGAAGTTGTACAGCAGTGCCGACCATCCTCTTTCCTTTCATACCTAATGATAATTGCTCCTCCCCTCAGAGTTCTCTAACAGGAAGTGATGCTGTTTCTCTATTTGCAGGGCGGAGTCCCGGCATCAGGAACCTCTCAGAGACTCGTCTCTCTGTATCCACAGACTGTACAATGGATGATGATGTCACTGGACAAGAGTCTCCTGCAGATATTCCGGTTACCCCAAATATTCCTCCAGACTCCCCTCACCTGTCTAACCCTGAGGGGCCTCATACCCAGCACAGGTCTCCCCGTGCTGGAGGGTTTTATTCCTGTTCCATGTGTGGGAAATGTTATAAGTGGAAATCAAGTCTTGTCAAACATGAGAGAGCTCACACTGGTGAGAAGCCCTATTCATGTGCTGAGTGTGGGAAATGTTTTGGGCATAAAAGAAATCTTGTCATTCATGAGAGATCTCACACTGGTGAGAAGCCCTATTCATGTGCTGAGTGTGGGAAATGTTTTACTCAGAAATCAAATCTTGTCAGACATGAGAGATCTCACACTGGTGAGAAGCCCTATTCATGTGCTGAGTGTGGGAAATGTTTTGGTCATAAAGTAAGTCTTAACAGTCATGAGTGCTCTCAGACTGGTGAGAAGCCTTATTCATGTGCTGAGTGTGGGAAACGTTTTGGGGGTAAATCACAACTTGTCAGGCATGAGAGATTGCACAATAGTGAGAAGCCCTATTCATGTGCTGAGTGTGGGAAATGTTTTGGGTGTATATCAGAGCTTGTCAGTCATAAGAGATCTCACATTGGTGAGAAGTCGTATTCATGTGCTGAGTGTGGGAAATGTTTTACTGATAAATCATATCTTGTCACACATAAGAGATTTCATAGTGGTGAGAAGCCTTATTCGTGTGCTGAGTGTGGGAAAAGTTTTGTGACTAATTCACATCTTGTCTCACATAAGAGATCTCATACTGGTGAGAAGCCCTATTCATGTGTTGAGTGTGGGAAATGTTTTGCATGGAAATCCACCCTTGTCCATCATGAGAGATGTCACACTGGGGAGAAGCCCTATTCATGTGCTGAGTGTGGGAAATGTTTTGCACGGAAATCAGACCTTGTCCAACATGAGAGATCTCACACTGGTGAGAAGCCCTATTCATGTGCTGAGTGTGGGAAATGTTTTGTGAGTAAATCAATTCTTGTCAGGCATGAGAGATCTCATACTGGTGAGAAGCCCTATGCATGTGCTGAGTGTGGGAAATGTTTTGCACGGAAATCAGACCTTGTCCAGCATGAGAGATCTCACACTGGTGAGATGCCCTATTCATGTGCTGAGTGTGGGAAATGTTTTGTGAGTAAATCAACTCTTGTCAAACATGAGAGATCTCACTCTGATGAGAAGCCCTATTCATGTGCTTAGTGTGGGAAATGTTTTGCATGGAAATCAATCATTGTCCAACATAAAAAAATCTCACACTGGTGAGAACCCTATCCATGTGTTGAGTGTGGGAAATGTTTTTGACATAAGTCACAGCTTATCAGACACTTGTGTTGAGTGTGGAAAATGTATTGGCCACAAATGTTCTGATACATGTTGTTTTGTTTTTTCTTCTTTTTTTTAACCATATTTACACAGAATGCTGAGGATTTTTTCATGCTACTCATTGCATTGGTTTATAAAGTGTTAAAGTCACTGTACTGAAGTGACATGATGAATTAAATATGGGTACATATAGTACTGAGCCTAGTTAGAACTTGCTTTTTTTATGCAGGAGAACAGAGGCGCCAAGAGGATAAAAGGAAGCTAAATGAGCTTAAAAAACAAATTCCTGGTAAATAGAGGAGGTAGTGGTGGACTTACCTCCTTCAAGTAGACACACAACGACTGTAGTAAAGACAGTCAATATATTTTATTTATGAACTCCAAATATGCAACGCGTTTCGCAGGTTTGATCCCGCTTCATCAGGCAATAACAACGGAGCAATAGCATATGTGGTCAGTAGAAGAGCCAGGTACCTCTACTGGTGCCTGGCTCTTCTACTGAGCACATATGCTATTGCTCCGTTGTTATTGCCTGATGAAGCAGGACTTCTTTGAGCTCCTCCCATCGGGCCGCCTTTATAGGACCATCTCCTCTAGAGCAAATAGGCGTAGCAGCACCTTTAGGTGTTTCTCCTGCTGAACTCTCTCCCTCCCCTGCTGAGCCCGCCCTCCTGCTGAACTCTATCCCTCCCCTGCTGAGCCCGCCCTCCTGCTGAACTCTATCCCTTCCCATGCTGAGCCCTCCCTCCTGCTGAACTCTATCCCTCCCCTGCTGAGCCCGCCCTCCTGCTGAACTCTATCCCTCCCCTGCTGAGCCCGCCCTCCTGCTAAACTCTATCCCTCCCCTGCTGAGCCCGCCCTCCTGCTGAACTCTATCCCTCCCCTGCTGAGCCCGCCCTCCTGCGGTAATCCTACCCATCAGACAGCAGAGACTCCCCTGCACCCGCTCCAGTCCTCCAAACACTGCAGGGGTGCAGCACCCTCCTAGCACCTCTGTAGTGCAATATCGCCTGCCCAGGTGTATTATTACCCTCATGCTGTAAATGTTTTCCACCTACACTACTTGACTATTGTTCTTGGTTTTGTCTGCCAGTGTCTGTTTATCTGTTGCCAATGCTAAAGCAGTGCAGCTTAATGACAGGAGGGCAAGGTAAAAATCTCCAGCGCACTCTATGCTGCGGTATTGCTAACTTACGCTTGCTCCATTAGCTTAACGGGCGTGCCACTGAACCCGCCCTGAGCCCCTGGCTTCACAGGATGACATCCCAGCACTTTGATTGGCCCAATAGGCTATTTGTCGTGTGACAGGAAGCCTATTGGTCTAATTATACAGGGAGCGCCCATTAAGTTAATGGAGCACACTTAAGCTTAAAGAACAAACCACATAGTGATAGTAACAAAGGTGGAAATGGAGGAATTATACAAGTATGCCAGATATTTCAAGTATTTAAACAATTTGTGCACAGTGTTAATTATTGTAGGTAGGATTCAGAGTTTACCAAGTTTATGGCAGATGGGAAAAAGCTGGTTTTCAGTCTGTTTGTGTGTATGCAGATTGATCCAAACGTCTACCTGATGGAAGGAGCTCATACAAGGCATTTCTGGGGGGAGGGTTGTCCTTGATAATGATTTTGGCCCTTCTCAT
The DNA here is from genome assembly GCF_040937935.1 of Hyperolius riggenbachi. Taxonomy (NCBI): domain Eukaryota; kingdom Metazoa; phylum Chordata; class Amphibia; order Anura; family Hyperoliidae; genus Hyperolius; species Hyperolius riggenbachi. Next base: position 278,852,225 of record NC_090655.1, read on the forward strand.
ACAGCGAGTCTTATACAGTTATCCAGAAATCTCAGCAACCAGAAGGAAAAATTCTGACCTTGCAGGATGCATAAATCTTGTTGTACAGTTCTTTATGCAGTAATAAACCTCTGTTACATTAAGGTAAGACTCTTTTGTCTTAATTTGTTTTAAATTACCGTATTTCAACATTAACTACCTCATGCCAATGGGCGTGAATGCGCCGGTAGCCCCAGGACTGCCTAACACCAATTGGCGTCAGGTCCTGGAGCCGGTCCTGAAGCAGGCTGTGCGCGCATCTCCTGCTTGAGGGGCGGAGCTTCACACCGCCTTCAGTCTCTGAGTGGCGATCACCGCTCGGGAGACTGTAAGACGGCGAAACTGCCATCTTTTAACTAAGTACAGAACTGCGATCAGTAGCAGCGCTGTACTGGGGACAGCCGTGTGGCATGGCTGTCCCCCTGGGGGACGAGAGGCAGAAGCATATGACAGCCGATCGCTAGGATTAGCTGGCTGAGGGGAGGGAGGGGTTTGGGGTATAAACAAGAAAAAGGATAAAAAATAATAGAAAAATAAACAACTGGGGGGCGATCAGACCCCACCAACGGAAAGTTCTGTGGGGGGAGGGGAATCACTTGTGTGCTGTGTTGTGCGGCCCTGCAGCTTGGCCTTAAAGCTGCAGTGGCCAATTATGTAAAAAATAGGCTGGTCTTTTTTGACATTGACCCTCAAGCAACCAGAAACTACACTTATCCGGCATTTGGCAATCCCCGTCAGTGCTGGATAATGGGGGTTTTACTCCACAAGAGTTCCAGTGATGGTAGTTCAGTGCTGATAATGACTTCTGCTGTTTTTACAGCTCGCTGCAGGGTTTCTCTGGCAGCCTTGGTGCAGCTGTTGTACCAGGCCGGCAGTTGGTCAGACCGCTTTCTATAGGGCATCTGTAGAAATTAACCAGCAGCTTCTGTGGAAGGTTAGCGCTCCTTAGTTTTCTCATAAAGTAGAGGCACTGTTGTGCTTTGCCAGTTACAGCTAAAGCATTGTCAGCCCAGGAGTGGACTATTGCACTGGCCACAGGGTATCTGGGTGTCACTGCAGTACATTGAGGCTCGGGTCTCTTCTGCTTCAGACCTCAGTGGTAGCAGAGACTATAAAATTCAGGGACATCTATGTGGACACCTGAACCTGCTCCCTGCTACACGGTACTAATCTGGGATTTCCTGAAACCTGTAGCGTATGCTCGCAGACCTTCAGCATCTACCCCATATATACTCGAGTTAAAGCCTATGCCCAACTTATACCTAAAAACATGGGAAAAATTATTGACCTGAGCATATGCAGCAGCACACCACATGCAGTACATTAGAATGCTGCACACTATTACACTGCAACGCACCTGCTGCATTGCTGCACCTGCTACATCGCATAGGTGGTGCATTGCAGTGTGGCAAACCTCGGCTGTTATGCTACAAAGACACACTGTGACCAGAGCCTTACTGTATACTGTAAGCAGATCTATACATGTAATGGTATGTGTGCCACATTCTGCACACTCACTTGCTTCAGCTCAGCAGACAATGCACAGAAATGCATGTATAGTTGTGGCTGTGCGAGGAAAGATCCCCCCCTCCCCATCCAGAGTGGAGCAGTATGCATGGCAGACCTCTGTGTACCCCCCATGTGCGGAGTGATGTTGGCCCATCTTGTGTTGTTAGCCATGACATATATTGATGGCAATGGCAGACCTCTGTGTGTCCCCCTCCCCCGTGAATAATATGCTGTACCAGACACTGACGTGATTGTGCCGCCCCTGAGTCTACCAGCCACTGCAATATATGTATTTAGGCTGAGCAGTAATGAATGCGTGTCCCCCGCTATGTGCTCTGTGTCCTGTATTGTGTGCAGCTGATTACAGTAATGCCCATTAGATAAAGGCTTACCACCATGCTGCCGCCCACCAGAACAGAATGTAAGGCAGACAGGTCCTCTGTGTCCCTGCACCCCGAGTGTCCCCGGCATAAGCAGAGCGCTGTGTGTCCCCCACTATGTGCCCTGTGTCCTGTATTGTGTGCAGCTGATTACGGTAATGCCCATTAGATAAAGGCTTACCACCATGCTGCCGCCCACCAGAACAGAATGTAAGGCAGACAGATCCTCTGTGTCCCTAGCATAAGCAGAGCGCTGTGTGTCCCCCGCTATGTGCACTGTGTCCCGTATTGTGTGCAGCTGATTACGGTAATGCCCATTAGATAAAGGCTTACCACCATGCTGCTGCCCACCAGAACAGAATGTAAGGCAGACAGGTCCCCTGTGTCCCTGCACCCCGAGTGTCCCCAGCATAAGCAGAGCGCTGTGTCCCCCGCTATGTGCATTGTGTCCTGTATTGTGTGCAGCTGATTACAGTAAAACCCATTAGATAAAGGCTTACCACCATGCTGCCGCCCACCAGAACAGAATGTAAGGCAGACAGCTCCTCTGTGTCCCTGCACCCCGAGTGTCCCCGGCATAAGCAGAGCGCTGTGTGTCCCCCACTATGTGCCCTGTGTCCTGTATTGTGTGCAGCTGATTACGGTAATGCCCATTAGATAAAGGCTTACCACCATGCTGCCGCCCACCAGAACAGAATGTAAGGCAGACAGATCCTCTGTGTCCCTGCACCCCCAGTGTCCCTAGCATAAGCAGAGCGCTGTGTGTCCCCCGCTATGTGCACTGTGTCCCGTATTGTGTGCAGCTGATTACGGTAATGCCCATTAGATAAAGGCTTACCACCATGCTGCTGCCCACCAGAACAGAATGTAAGGCAGACAGCTCCTCTGTGTCCCTGCACCCCGAGTGTCCCCGGCATAAGCAGAGCGCTGTGTGTCCCCCGCTATGTGCACTGTGTCCTGTATTGTGTGCAGCTGATTACGGTAATGCCCATTAGATAAAGGCTTACCACCATGCTGCCACCCACCAGTACAGAATGTAAGGCAGACAGCTCCTCTGTGTCCCTGCACCCCGAGTGTCCCCAGCATAAGCAGAGCGCTGTGTGTCCCCCGCTATGTGCATTGTGTCCTGTATTGTGTGCAGCTGATTACAGTAAAACCCATTAGATAAAGACTTACATTCTGTTCTGGTGGGCGGCAGCATGGTGGTAAGTCTTTATCTAATGGGTTTTACTGTAATCAGCTGCACACAATACAGGACACAATGCACATAGCGGGGGACACAGCGCTCTGCTTATGCTGGGGACACTCGGGGTGCAGGGACACAGAGGACCTGTCTGCCTTACATTCTGTTCTGGTGGGCAGCAGCATGGTGGTAAGCCTTTATCTAATGGGCATTACCGTAATCAGCTGCACACAATACAGGACACAGAGCACATAGAGGGGGACACACAGTGCTCTGCTTATGCCGGGGACACTCGGGGTGCAGGGACACAGAGGAGCTGTCTGCCTTACATTCTGTTCTGGTGGGCGGCAGCATGGTGGTAAGGTAGACAGCTCCTCTGTGTCCCTGCACCCCGAGTGTCCCCGGCATAAGCAGAGCACTGTGTGTCCCCCTCTATGTGCTCTGTGTCCTGTATTGTGTGCAGCTGATTACGGTAATGCCCATTAGATAAAGGCTTACCACCATGCTGCCGCCCACCAGTAGAGATGTAGCGAACGGTTCCAGGCGAACATTGGGGGTTCGCGTTCGCCTGCGCCAGGCGAACTTTTCCGGAAGTTCGATTCGCCCCATAATGCACTATGAGGGTCAACTTTGACCCTCTGCATCACAGTCAGCAGGCACATTGTAGCCATTCAGGCTACAGTAAGCCCTGGAGCCCCACCCCCCTTTATATAAGGCAGGGTCCGGCGGCCATTACACTCACTCGTGTGCCTGCTAGTGAGAGGAAAGGGACAGCTGCTGCAGACTTGTTCTTCTAGGGACAGATTAGTTAGGTTCTTGGCTGCTTACTTTGCTCCTGGCTGATTGTTATTGCTTTTATAGCACCCTAGCTCTTGTCAGAGCTCATCCTGTACTTTTTTTTTTTACTGTGTGTCAAACTGACCACTTTTGTTGCATGCACAGCCTTGCTAATTGATAGTGTGTGTGTGCGCCACTGCCAGCAGCCCAGCACATTCAGTGACTGACTACCTGTGTGTGTGACAGGGAGCTGCACATTGTACTACCCAGTACTGCATATACCCAGTACTTGTTGTGTTTACTTAACCCACCTCATCACTGCATATACCTAGCTTTGTGTTGAGTGAACCCAGCTCACTGCAGCCTACTACTACCTGTTGTGTTTACTTAACCCACCTCATCACTGCACATAACTACCTGTAGTGTTGAGTGAACCCAGCTCACTGCATATACCTACTACCTGTTGTGTTGAGTGAACCCAGCTCACTGCATATACCTACTACCTGTTGTGTTTACTTAACCCACCTCATCACTGCATATACCTAGCTGTGTTGAGTGAACCCAGCTCACTGCATCCTTCTACTACCTGTTGTGTTTACTTAACCCACCTCATCACTGCACATAACTACCTGTTGTGTTGAGTGAACCCAGCTCACTGCATCCTACTACTACCTGTTGTGTTTACTTAACCCACCTCATCACTGCACATAACTACCTGTAGTGTTGAGTGAACCCAGCTCACTGCATATACCTACTACCTGTTGTGTTGAGTGAACCCAGCTCACTGCATATACCTACTACCTGTTGTGTTTACTTAACCCACCTCATCACTGCACATAACTACCTGTAGTGTTGAGTGAACCCAGCTCACTGCATATACCTACTTCCTGTTGTGTTGAGTGAACCCAGCTCACTGCATATACCTACTACCTATTGTGTTTACTTAACCCACCTCATCACTGCACATAACTACCTGTTGTGTTGAGTGAACCCAGCTCACTGCATATACCTACTACCTGTTGTGTTTACTTAACCCACCTCATCACTGCATATACCTAGCTTTGTGTTGAGTGAACCCAGCTCACTGCATCCTACTACTACCTGTTGTGTTTACTTAACCCACCTCATCACTGCACATAACTACCTGTTGAGTGAACCCAGCTCACTGCATATACCTACTACCTGTTGTGTTGAGTGAACCCAGCTCACTGCATATACCTACTACCTGTTGTGTTTACTTAACCCACCTCATCACTGCATATACCTAGCTGTGTTGAGTGAACCCAGCTCACTGCATATACCTACTACCTGTTGTGTTTACTTAACCCACCTCATCACTGCACATAACTACCTGTTGTGTTGAGTGAACCCAGCTCACTGCATCCTACTACTACCTGTTGTGTTTACTTAACCCACCTCATCACTGCACATAAGTACCTGTAGTGTTGAGTGAACCCAGCTCACTGCATATACCTACTACCTGTTGTGTTGAGTGAACCCAGCTCACTGCATATACCTACTACCTGTTGTGTTTACTTAACCCACCTCATCACTGCACATAACTACCTGTAGTGTTGAGTGAACCCAGCTCACTGCATATACCTACTACCTGTTGTGTTGAGTGAACCCAGCTCACTGCATTTACCTACTACCTGTTCTGTTTACTTAACCCACCTCTTCACTGCATATACCTAGCTTTGTGTTGAGTGAACCCAGCTCTCTGCATCCTACTACTACTTGTTGTGTTTACTTAACCCACCTCATCACTGCACATAACTACCTGTAGTGTTGAGTGAACCCAGCTCACTGCATATACCTACTACCTGTTGTGTTGAGTGAACCCAGCTCACTGCATATACCTACTACCTGTTGTGTTTACTTAACCCACCTCATCACTGCATATACCTAGCTTTGTGTTGAGTGAACCCAGCTCACTGCATCCTACTACTACCTGTTGTGTTTACTTAACCCACCTCATCACTGCACATAACTACCTGTAGTGTTGAGTGAACCCAGCTCACTGCATATACCTACTACCTGTTGTGTTGAGTGAACCCAGCTCACTGCATATACCTAGCATCCCCCCGAGATGGACAAAATGGACAAACCAGGTAGAGGAAAAGGTAGAGGCAGACCCAGAGGAAGGCCACCAGGCACCGGCAGGTCTGTGCGAGGTGGTGTTGCTGTGATTTTCGTGCGGACCTGCCCCAAAATACAGTGCTCAGAAGAAGGCACGTGCCATCACTTCCCAAAATCGTGAGGAGGTGATTGAGTATTTAACACATAACACCTCATCTCCCGCAGCCACCAGCGCTACAACAAGCACCACATCCGCTGCATTTGACACTTTGCAGGAGTTATTTGGTGGTGGTGGTGAAATCACCATTTCACAGCCACTACTGCAACAACAAGAAGAAGGCACAGGTACACTACCTCCTACGTCTGAGTTAGGTGGCGATAGTATGGACATAACGTGTGTGGATGTGGATGATGGACCACCTGAAGTTGGTGCAGTTGAGGAGGTTTCTGAGGAAAGCGCAGCTGGCCAGGAGGATTATGATGACGATTATACGGATACCACATATGTTTCTGGTAGAGGAGATGACCAGGGGGACAGTTCAGAGGAGGAGTCAGAGAGGACTAGGAGGAGACGACTCCATGATAGAAGCAGAGGGAGCTCGTCCTCAGAAACAGCTGGGGGCAGTGTCCGGCGCCATGTATCGCCAGCTATGGCCACACAGCCAACATGCCCTTCAACGTCAGCTGCTGATGACACCGTAGCGCCATCAGCCCAGGGGGGCTCAGCGGTTTGGAAATTTTTTAACGCATGTGTCTCAGATCGGAGCAAAGCCATCTGTTGTCTCTGCCAGCAAAAATTGAGCCGTGGAAAGACCAACTCTCACGTAGGGACAAGTGCCTTACGAAGGCACCTGGAGAGAAGCCACAAACAGCTATGGCAAGAACAGCAGAGGAAAAGCAGCACCCCTCAAAAGACAAGCCACCCTCCTTCTCCTCTTCCTCCTTCAGGTGCATCGTCTTCATCCACTTTCTCCCTTGCACCTTCACAGCCACCCCCCTCCACACCGCCTCTTCCCTTCAGTGGTTCCTTCTCTTCTGCCCACAGCAGTACCCAGCTGTCCATGAAGGAAGTATTTGAGCAGAAGAAGCAAATGTCTGCCAGTCACCCTCTTGCCCGGCGTCTGACAGCTGGCGTGGCGAAACTATTAGCTCGCCAGCTATTACCATACAAGCTGGTGGAGTCGGAGGCTTCCCGTAAGTTTGTGGCCATTGGTACACCGCAGTGGAAGATACCAGGCCGCAATTATTTTTCACAAAAGGCCATACCCAAACTGTACCGTGCAGTTGAGAGGCAAGTGGTGTCATCTTTGGCACACAGCGTTGGGTCAAGGGTCCACCTGACCACGGATGCCTGGTCTGCCAAGCACGGGCAGGGCCACTACATTACATACACAGCCCATTGGGTCAACCTGGTGACCGATGGCAGCAAGCAGGGAGTACGTGGCTGCGCAGAGGACCGACTTGTCACACCTCCACGGCTTGCAGGCAGGCCTCCAGCCACCTCCTCTCCACCTGCTATCACCGCTTCGCTGTCGTCATCCTCCTCCTCCTTGGCTGGTGCCGCCATCTCCTCTCCAGCTACACAGCCCCAGCACCCCAGGGCCTATGCTGCATGCCAGGTGCGACGGTGTCATGCAGTGTTAGACATGTCTTGCCTGAAAGTGGAGAGTCACACTGGAGCAGCTCTCCTGGCTGCTCTTAACAAACAGGTGGAGCAATGGCTGACCCTGCACAAGCTTGAGATCGGCAACGTGGTGTGTGACAACGGCAGCAATCTCATTGCTGCGTTGAATTTGGGAAAGCTGACACACATACCCTGCATGGCACATGTGCTTAATCTGGTCGTGCAAAGATTTGTGTCCAAGTACCCAGGCTTAGAGGACGTCCTGAAGCAGGCCAGGTAGTTGTGTGGGCATTTCAGGCGCTCTTACAAGGCCATGGCACGCTTTGCGGAGATTCAGAGTAGAATCAACTTGCCGGTGAGACGCCTGATTTGCGATAGCCCGACTCACTGGAATTCCACCATGCTGATGTTCTCTCGCCTGCTAGACCAGGAAAAAGCCTTCACCCAGTACCTGTATAATTACAGTACAAGGACACAATCTGGGAGGATGGGGATGTTCTGGCCCAACAACTGGACACTGATGCGAAATGCATGCAGGGTCATGGAGCCCTTTGAGGAGGTGACCAAACTGGTGAGTCGCGATGAGGGCACCATCAGCGACTTGATCCCCTACGCCTACTTCCTGGAGCGTGCAGTGCGTAGAGTGGTGGATACAGCTGTGGAGGAGCGTGAACAAGAAGAGTTACGGCAGCAGGAGTCGTGGGAGACATTTACACCCGAACCCGATGTTTCCACAACACTGGCGGCAGCACAGAGGGGGGAGAAGGAGGAAGAAGAGGAGTCGTGTGGGGAAGGAGAGGAGTCAGACTCTGATGATGGTGATGATGAGGAAGGTGTTTCTGTGGAGGAGGAAGAGGCGGCGGAAGGAGAACAACCGCGGCAGCCATCACAGGGGGCTTCTGCTGCTCCACGTTACCGTGGTATTGTTCGTGGCTGGGGGGAGGAAGAGGAGTTGTGTCCGTCACTGAGGAAGAGCAAGAGGAGATGGAGAGTACGTCTGCATCCGGCTTTGTGCAGATGTCCTCTTTCATGTTGTCCAGCCTGTTGAGGGACCCCCATATCAAAAAACTCAAGACGAATGACCTGTACTGGGTGGCCACGCTACTAGACCCTCGGTACAGGCACAAAGTGGCGGACCTGTTAGCAACTCGACATATGGCGGAAAGGATGCAGCACTTGCAGAACAAGCTGTCGATGATGCTTTACAATGCGTTTAAGGGGGATGTGGCTGCAAAACGCAATCAAGGTACCACTGGCAGTAACCCTCCTCCTCCCAAGTCCACGCAGGCAAGGACAGGATGCTCCAGCGATCTCAGGGTGATGTCGGACATGCGGACGTTCTTTAGTCCAACTCCTCGCCATAATCCTTCCGGATCCACCCTCCACCAACGCCTGGAGCGGCAGGTAGCCGACTACCTGGCCTTGAGTGTGGATGTAGACTCTGCGAAAAGCGACGATGAACCCTTGGACTACTGGTTGCGCAGGCTTGACCTGTGGCCAGAGCTGTCCCAATTTGCCTTACAACTTCTCTCTTGCCCTGCCGCAAGCGTCCTGTCAGAAAGGACCTTCAGTGCAGCTGGAGGCATAGTTACTGAGAAGAGAAGTCGCCTAAGTCACGACAGTGTTCAGTACCTGACCTTTATCAAAATGAATGAGAAATGGATCACGGAGGGCTACTGCACGACCGAAGACTAAGTCAGTCCCCACACACAGCATCTCTGCCTGCAGGCCGCTTGACTGCCTTCTCCGCCACCACCAACAGGGTCCAGGACTCTAGGCAGATTCCTGAATTTTGCGGCCACTACACTAATTTTTCTGGTGCGTGTACATGTGCCCATCCCCCTTCGTGATCATTACCTTGCCGCGGTGAAGGGGCTTGCGCATCACAATGAAGCAATGACCGCCGGCTATTTGAGTGTCTCGGGTGGGGGTGGCACACAAAAGATAATAAGGTCGTTGCTTCATTGTGGTCAGACCAAATTTGATCAGCTGGACAGTCACTGTTCTGTCATTCAGCTACATCAGCCGGGCGAGCATATGGGCTGAAAAGCCACCATCACCTGCACTCTTGTCATGGTCCGCACCACTCCAGCACGGCCGTCACTACACAAACGGCTGTTTGCAGTCACTGCATCTGTGACTGCACATTATACCTGGCAGTCAGTGCATAACTTGCACTTGAATGGATACACTTTTAAACAATTTAAAAATACAACCATCTAAACTTTCAAACAATTTAAAAATACAACCATCTATCATTTTCAAACAATTAAAAAAAAGGGCAAAAAAACTTGCCCTCCGTAAAGCATTCTTGGCAAATGCTTTCGACTAGGTTTGTCTTCCGCTGGCTCAAGGGTCCATCTGACCACAGATGCCTGGTCTGCAAAGCACGGTCAGGGCATCTACAGCATGGGTCTCAGCAGGCTCCCACTTCAGGCCGGAATCCAACCTTCATTCCCCGCGGTGACAATGGCAGACTTGCCCTCCATAACGGATTCCCGTTAAAGGATTGAAAGTTGATTCATTTCAAATACACAGCAGGGCCTCGAAAGTCCGCCTCCTGTATTGTTATTTTTGGTCACTACCTCGGGGCGGGCGTGCGTGCATGCCTGCCCGCTGCCCTCCTTGGATGTGTAGTGGTAGCCGTTGCTCAGGCTCCACACCAGATTCAAACCCCTCATTCCCCGGCCCTTACCCGGGGTCACAATGGCAGACTTGCCCGCCTCCACAGGATTCTCATTGTAGCGGTACTGAACAAGTACACAGCAAGTAGAAAATGTAATTTAAAAACAAAACGTAAGCTTTTTAACAATGCCATGGAAAGTTGAGAAGGAAGTCACACATTACCTGACATCACTGAGTGAGGAAGAGCAATCTCGCCATGTTGCGCAGTAGTCCAGCATGGCCGTCACTACACAAACAGCTGTTTGCGGTGCGTTACACAGTGAGTTTGGTGTTTCAGTGTAAAGCAGTACTCTAATTACACTCCCTGATTGATGTATACACATGCAAGATGTTTTAAAGCACGTTAGGCCTGCAATTTAGCATTCAATGTGATTTCTGCCCTTAAAACGCTGCTTTGCGTCACATCCAGATTTTTCCCCGGGACTTTTGGCATGTATCCCACTCCGCCATGCCCCCCTCCAGGTGTTAGACCCCTTGAAACATCTTTTCCTTCAATTTTGTGGCCAGCATAATTTTTCTATTTTTCAAAGTTCGCCTCCCCATTGAAGTCTATTGCAGTTCGCGAACTTTTCCGCGAACCGAACCTTCCGCGGAAGTTCGCGAACCCGGTTCGCAAACCGAAAATCGGAGGTTCGCGACATCTCTACCCACCAGTACAGAATGTAAGGCAGACAGATCCTCTGTGTCCCTGCACCCCGAGTGTCCCAGACATAAGCAGAGCGCTGTGTGTCCCCCGCTATGTGCACTGTGTCCCGTATTGTGTGCAGCTGATTACGGTAATGCCCATTAGATAAAGGCTTACCACCATGCTGCTGTCCACCAGAACAGAATGTAAGGCAGACAGATCCTCTGTGTCCCTGCACCCCGAGTGTCCCCGGCATAAGCAGAGCGCTGTGTGTCCCCCGCTATGTGCACTGTGTCCTGTATTGTGTGCAGCTGATTACAGTAATGCCCATTAGATAAAGGCTTACCACCATGCTGCCGCCCACCAGAACAGAATGTAAGGCAGACAGATCCTCTGTGTCCCTGCACCCCGAATATCCCCGGCATAAGCAGAGCGCTGTGTGTCCCCCGTTATGTGCCCTGTGTCCCGTATTGTGTGCAGCTGATTACGGTAATGCCCATTAGATAAAGGCTTATTTTTTACATTTACTCACTGGCCTTGATACTAATCAGTTCGCTGGTTGTTGGCCTAGCTAGCTACTCTGAGCTACATCAATATATTGTGTAGACGCACAATGGACTCATATGGACTGTCTAACCAAAGGTAGAGCTTAAAGGTTAAATATAAATACAAACATAGGTAATAATTCTACATATGTATTCTCAGGGGGGATTGTAAGAGTCTGCAGGGTTCTTGCCATGTAAATCCCTCAGAAAACTGTATTCAGAGTCCTCTCTTAAAGGACACCCGAGGTGATAATAAACTAATGAAATAAACAATTGTATCTATCCTCCTCCTAAAAATGACTTTTTAATATATTCCACAGCTTTATTTTATATTTAAATCTACTTTATAAGTTTTTACTGTTTTATTGTTTTTGCTCAATGACACATTCATTGAAGTATGCCAGAGCTAAAATCTATGACCTATTGACCCTTTTTATCTCTTTCCTTCTCTCAGAAGCCATTTTCTGCTAGGAAAGTGTTTTATAGTTTTAATTTTTTTTATTAGTGAGGGTCACACTGTAATCTGACTCAGGCAGGAACCACTTACAGGGTTTGGACAAAATAATGGAAACACCTTGAAAATCAACACAATTCTGTATATTTTAATATGGTGTAAGTCCATCTTTTGTGGCAATTACAGCCTCAGTTCCCAAAGGTATTGATTTATACAAATTGTGAATTGTTTCCAAAGGAATATTAGCCCATTCTTCAGTTAAAACCCCCTTCAGTTCTTTTAGAGACAATGGCTGCGGAAATCGATTTCTTACTTGAATCTCTAATAACGACCATAAATGCTCAATTGTATTGAGGTCTGGGGATTGTGGTGGCCAGATGAGATCCTCCACTTCATTAGAATGTTCCTGGTGCCATTCTTTAAGAATACGAGCTTTATGGATTGGGGCCAGGGATGCTCATGCAAACTTTTTACTGCTATCCGACCGGATTCGGATTCCGGATACCTGGGCTGAAATCCGCATTGCACTCTGCGGATTTCTGGCCGCATACCCGGATATCCGGATCCGATTACTGTAACTAAGGAGATGATGTCATTGAGCCAATCAGAGGGCTCCCAGCAGAAGTCTTAGCAACCAAACACAGAGGGGAACTCTGGCCAGCCCCCCCCCCCCCCCCCCGTATATAAAGCGGCGGCCATGATGGAAATAGTCGTCTTTGCTTTGAGACTGCTCACTGAGAGAGATCTCCAGGGTTGTTTGGCTAAAGCAAGTGCATTTCCTGTGTAAAAACCCAGCGTTTTTGCAGCTTAACACCTGTACTATACCACTGTTGTATTGTTGTGTAGATAGCTAGTTGTGTTGTGATTTTAGTTAGCGTGTGTGACAGTCTCTGTGCTGCTGCTGCAGCCTGCAGTAGCTCTCTAGGTCCTGTATGTGTCTGTGTGTGCTATTGTGCACACAGGCCAGCCCTGTGCTATTAGCCTTTAGCTATTAATTATTAGTATTATTATTAGCCTTAATAGCTACAGTATAGTTTAAGGAATAGGATTACTGTGCTATTGTGTAGTTTGTACTGTAGTTAGTTGTTAGAGTAGTACTGTGTTATCTTACTACAGGTTACTGCAGTGCTGGTGTCTGTGCTGAGTGCCAGTGTGTGTGACAGTCTAGAACGTTAGTGTGCACACTGTCTTCTACTCTGCTGTCTGACACTCAGTGCTATTAAAGTCCAACACCAATTACCCTGATTTCAATAAAGTACAAGTACCCCACATCCAATTCATCAATCATCCATCACACAAACTTGTACTATCATGTCTGCTGGAACTGGCACCCGGGGAAAGAGCAAGGCCAAGAAAAGAGGGAACGCTGGCACCGTCACCGCCAGCAGTTCTACTGCACCAATATCCATTCCGCCGGTAGCCACTGACCGTGGACGCCCTGGGCGCCCAGCTGATAGGGGGAGTCATGCTTCAGAGGCACAGCAGCGTGTAGTGGCAATTTTTCAGCAAGGTCGGCGCCGCAAATTGGAGGAGAAAGACGCCGAGCCTGTGAAGCAGCTAATGGTGGATGAGCAGGGCACCACCAGCTCTAAAACACAGAGCTCCACCCCACCACCACTCCTGTTCGCAGGAGCAGCAGCAGCCGCCCAGCAGCAGTGCATGGGGACTCGTCAGTCATGTTGACTCTAGCGGGCAGCCTACCCTCAGTCAGTGTGCTGTTTAGCCCAGACACTGCGAGCGCAATCAGGGCTGTTACCACTGACTTTGAGGAGGATATTCTGGGCGCTAGGGGATATGTGGAGGAGTCACAGATGGTGATGGTGATTGTTGGGGAGGGGTCCTTGCCTGATGTGTCAGCAGAAGAGGCGTTGGGGGGGTCCGCAACATCCCAGCAGTTGTTTGAGGAGGGGGAGTATGATGATGAGATAATTATGATGATGAGGTGAAGGACCAAGACTACCATCCACAGGAGGGGGATGTTAGCTCTGAGTCTGAGGAGGCGGATACGTCGGTGTGTCTGTCTCGGAGGATCAGCATCGCTGACATTGGCAGGAGCAGCAGTGGGCATGGAATGCATGACCCACAGCCTGCTGCTTCATCTTCTGCCTCTACCACCAGCCACACCACTCAACCCCAGGCCCCAACCACCGCAGGGAGAAAACCAGCAGCAGCAGCCCAATCAGGGCGTATGGGGAAATTTTTATCCCCAATCTGGCAATTCTTTGATCTGCCGTCAGTGGACAGCAAGCTTTTCATGTGTAACGTGTGCCAGGTGAAGCTGAGCAGAGGTTGCACCTCCTCCCATCTATGGCACCTCCAGCTTCATTAACCACCAGGCAAAAAAAATTACATTGAGCATGAGGAGTTCAAGAGGCTGAAGGAAGCTGGCGCTGGCAGTGTTCCTGCCAAAACCACCACCACCAGAACCCCCTTTGCCACTCCTGCCAACACGGAGGCCTGTTCAGGCAGCCAGTCCTCAGTGGTCTCCTCAGCTTCCTGTGCAAGCCAGAAGCACCACCAGACCCTTTTGACCGAGTCCTTGGCAGTCAGGGCTCAGCCTCCCAGCAGCCGCTGGATCCGCCTGCTTAACGGCCTGCTTGCACGGGCCATGTCCTCCCAGCTCCTCCCGTACTCCTTTGTGCAGGAGGGGAGTGACATGCGTGCACTCCTGCAGTGCGCAGCGCCGGATTGGCCTGTCCCCAGCCGGCACTATTTTTCCCGAACGGCCATCCCAGCACTACACCGCTTCGAGATGGCCAACGTGGAACATGGGCTTGATCATGCAGTGGGGGAGCGGGTCCATGTGACCATGGACTCTTGGTCAAGCCGGTTCGGGGCAGGCCGCTACCTGTCCTTTACCACTCATTGGGTCAGTTTGGTGGAAGGGAGTGAGGAGGGGACAGCAGCATCATCAAGGCAGTGGGTGGTGCCACCCCGCAGCAAGGTCAGGGGAAGTGCAGCAGGTTCCTCTGCTCCAGTTCCACCCTCCGGCAAACCCGCCGTCGCCAAACTCCGAGAGCAGGAGAGGCGTTGGCTGACCCCCAGAGGCCTCAGAGTCGGAGAGGTGGTGTCCGACAATGGGGCCAACCTGGTTGCTGCCATCCCCCGGGGAGACCTCACTCACATCCCCTGTCTGGCCCACGTCCTGAACCTGGTGGTGCAGACATTCCTGCGCACCTACCAGGGGATGGACCCACTTTTGAAAGGGGCGCAGAAAACGGTGGGTTATTTCCGCCGCTTGGGCGGTGCCTCAGTGGCCCTGGAAGCCGTGCAGAAGGAGCTGAACCTGTCACGGCACCGTCTGATCATAGATGTTCCAACACGGTGGAATTCCACTCTGGCCATGTTGGAACGTCTGGTTGAGCAAAGGCAGGCTGTCAACTGTTACTTGGCCAAAGCCACCACCGATGCCACCGTGTTCGGGACCAGCACCACCCACCTCTGAGAGATCATATGCAGTGCTGATTGGAGAAAAATGCAGCTTTTGTGCTTGGTCCTGGCACCCTTCCTGGAGGCCACCAACATGGTCAGCTGGGACCGTGCATCGGTTTGTGAGTGGGTGACCATGTGTGCATGCTGCACAAGGCCCTCGATGCTCTGCTGGAAGTGGGAGAGGCAGCCTTGATCCAGCAGGAGCAGCAGCCACCTGCACAGTCCACCTCTGTGCGGCAGGAGGAGGAAGTTGAGGACTTGGAGTTGGAGGAGTTGGAGGTCCCTGACCTTGAGGAGGATGAGGAGGCACAGCCGAGTGCAGCTGCAGTGGTGCGGGGGTGGAGAGAGCAGGGGGAGGCTCAGGAATCAGAGGAGGAGGACAGCACTGGGGGTGATGATGAAGACCATGTGTCAGCAGAGATGGCAACCCTCTTCCCCATGGCAGCGCACATGTTGCAGTGCCTGCGCAGGGACCCAAGGGTCAAACAAATGCGTCGGGAGGACATGTGAATCACCCTGATGCTGGACCCACGGCTGAAGGGGAAGCTGCATCAGTTCCTGCCTGCAGGAGGAGACCCTGTGCGCCAAATGAGGGAGTTGCAGCAGTCCCTGGTTCGGCGCTTGGAGGAAGCCATCCCCCAGACTCCCCCCCCCCCACTGTCACAGTCCAGCCAGCACAGCAGCAGGTGCCTGCGTCCATTAGCAGCAGGCGCCCATCAAACCTGCTGTCTCTCACAAAGGCGCTGTATGACACGTCGGTACAGCTGCCGAGTGAGGAGGTGCCTGCAGCAGCATTTGGCTCTCAAAGCCAGAACCAGCGCCTGACCTGGATGGTGGCAGACTATATGGAGCTCGATTCACAAAGCGGTGCTAACCCAGTTAGAGACTTTAGGCGTGATAACCATTGCATCACGCTGGTGAAAAGCCAGTTTAGGTGTGATAAGTTTAGATTGCGCGCAAAGTCCCGCACGCAAAGCAGCGTCATTAAACTCTATGCGAAGTGCACCAGACTTTGCTAGCGCAAAACTTTTGATCAGCTGTGCACTGCGGTGCTAACCCAGTTGGTGCTATAGTTATCACGCCTAAACTTATCACGCCTAAACTTATCATGCTTAAACTGAGTTTAGGCGTGATAAAGGGCTTTTCACCAGCTTGCTAACTGTTAGCACCGCTTTGTCAATCAGACCCATGGGGTCCTACAGCGCCCTTGAGAGCGATACCCCTGTGGACCCCTTGGATTACTGGGTCAAGCACCTGGATATTTGGAGCGAGCTGGTGCAGTACGCCCTGGAAGTCCTTGCTTGCCCCACTTCCAGCGTGCTGTCCGAAAGGTGCTTCAGTGCGGCCAGTGGCGTGGTTACCGAGAAGCGCTCTCATCTGTCCACCCGGTCTGTGGACAGACTGATGTTTCTCAAAATAAACCAGGCTTGGGTGGTTGGTGAATTCCTGGCCCCTGTTGTTGGCAAAAGGGGGAAATGAAGTGGCTGGAAATCACTATGCCTGCCTTACCACCCTTTACCACCACATCCTCCAGGCTCCATCTTGAGTTAAAAGCATGGTTCAAATTTTTTTACAGCCGTGGTACCAACACACTAGGTGCCATGGTGAACTATGTAAACACAATTGCTGTGTAATTTTTTTTGGAGGTGTCTGTGCAGTCTGAGTTGTGGGGAGGCCCCAACTGCGGCAGTACGACCGCTTCCTGGAACCTCTCCTAATGTTTTACTGAGCCGTGGTACCAACAAACTAGGTGCCATGGTGAACTATCTATGCTGCCTGCCACACGTTACACTTCTTCTCCTCCTCCTCCTTTCTCCTGCTGCCTGTGCTGCTCCCACTTCCAGGGTGCATCTACCTACTCCTCCTGCTGCTGTTCCTGTCTGTGGTATCCACCAACACCAGGGTCCACACAAAACTATTTATTCTGCTGCCACCAGCTATTACGCTACTCCAATAGCTGCATCGACCTACTCCTCCTGCTGCGGCTCCTGTCTGTGGTACCCACCAACACCAGGGTCCACACTAAACTACATCGTCTGCTGCCACCAGCTATTACGCCACTCCAATAGCTGCATCGACCTACTCCTCCTGCTGCTGCTCCTGTCTGTGGTACCCACCAACACCAGGGTCCACACTAAATTATTTCTTCTGCTGCCACCAGCTATTCTGCCACTACAATAGCCTGCCATAAGCTATCACGCCACTACAAATACAATAGCCTGCCACCAGCTATCATGCCACTACAATAGCTTTAATTTTTTGGAGATGTCAGAGCCAGTGCTGGTCGTAATGGAAAAATCTACGCTTACGGATCATTCCGCGTAATTTTACGCTATTACGCATTACGCAATTACGGTTACGACGTAGGAATTTATCTACGGTACATCACTGTAATTACGCGTAAACTTACGAAGTTACGCGTAAGGATACCGTAAGCTTCCCATTTAACTTCGCATCTCCGCGTAGCTATCGTAGCCGTATGCGTAACATTATGCTCGCATGCGGATTTTCTTTACGCGTTACCGGTGATTGTAGCGCGCATGTGCGAATTGGATTACCAACGATGCGTATGGTGTAGTCGGTAAGCGTAAAACCTTCCGTATCCCATCTGCAACCACTGCGCACGCGCATGCGTACTTTGCCTCCGTACGCGTACGTACACGCGTACGTCACAAGCGGAAGTTTTGATTGGCTGATGCGTAGAGACAGGAAGTTGGCCAGAGCAGGCACCGGCAAACGCGTGGAGAGGACGCATCACACGTATCAGCACTGCCATCGCACACAGCACTGTCTGCCATCATGCCTCCTAAGATTCCCCTCAGGATGAAAGTTATGCTAATTGAGGTAAGCAATCTATTAACAGAATGTATAGTTTTTGGCTACTGTTTCTGACTGCATTTCTCTAATCTTTATAGGTCCCATGTAAAAGGATAGCATAGGTGTTGTAGTAGAGAATTGTTTTTAGTTTATCTCTGTAACTTTGCATTTTGTAGCAGTACTGTTGTTAATAGTAGAGTGAGACATATTCACTACAGTGACCCGTTTTTTCTGGGTCCAACCTGGGACAAGTGAAGGTGGGGGGTGGGCTGTGGACGGCTGGGGAGGGGGTCGCAGCGCGCCGAAAAACGGGCCTGGGGGGGGCGTGTGCGGCGCGCATAGTGCGCCCCGCCAAAAAATGGGCGTGGTCATGACATTGTATGGGCGGAGCGTAACCGTAACCCCAAAGCAGCAAATATAGACATTTTAGCAGAAAACAAACGCAATTTAGGCCAAATTTTAGCAGAAAACAAACGCAATTTAGGCCACATTTTAGCAGAAAACAAACACACTTTGGGCCACATTTCAGCAGAAAATGAACGCACTTTGTGCTGCATTTCAGCAGAAAATAAACGCAATTTGGGCCACATTTCAGTCGAAAATAAACGCTATTTGGCCCACATTTCTTCAGAAAATGAACGCAATTTGGGCCACATTTCAGCAGAAAGTAAACGCAATTTGGGCCGCTCACCCCCCTGTAGCCGCCGCTCACCCCCTCCTGGCCGCCGCGTCAGACCTCGATCAGGCGGCGACCAGCCGTGCGGGCGCTAGGACCTAGCACACCACACTGATATGCGGAAGTGACATCACTTCCGCATATAGAGCGGGTGCGTCCGGCGCCCGCACTTACTGGTCGGGTCGCCGCTGATCGAGGTCTGAAGTTGCTGCAAGGTGAGGGGGGAAGAGCGGCGGCTAGAGAGAGGGAGGGGGCACCTGTCGCTCACTGCCTAAAGGGGCTCCCTGTCACTCACTGCCTAAAGGGGTCCCTGTCACTCACTGCCTAACCTGGGGGTCCCCTGTCACTTCCTAACCTGGGGGTCTCCTGTCACTTCATAACCTGGTGGTCTCCTGTCACTACCTTACTGGGGGTCCCTGTCACTACTTTACTGGGGGGGTCCTTGTCACTTCCTAACCTAGGGGTTCCTGGCGCTACCTAAACTAGGGGACAGCATTTACTTCAACCAGCCAAGCACAGCCCAGCATCACCGCCAGCCAGGTCACAGCATCACCGCCAGCCAGCCTGGCCACAGCATCACGCAAGGCCTTTCAGCCCGCACGTCATCCCCAATCCAAGCAAAAACAGTATTGCCAGGCACAACAGCCAGTAGAGGAGAATTGAGAATCCAGGTGAGAGGTGTCTACCATATTAAGGGGGCATTCTGCCTATTTATGTGAAATCCTGTCTATTTATGTGCCTCATGACTGCTGAATTTGTCTTGTTGGGGGCCTCATGATTGCTGAATTCGTCTTGTTGAAGGCCTCATGATTTTTTGGGGGCCTCAAGATTGCTGAATGTCTTGTTGGGGGCCTCATGATTTGTTGGGGGCCTCATGATTGCTGAATTTGTCTTGTTGGGGGCATCATGATTGCTTAATTTGTCTTGTTGGGGGCCTCAAGATTGCTGAATGTGTCTTGTTGGGAGCCTGTTGATTTCTTGGGGGCCTCATGATGATTGCTAAATTTGTCTTGTTGGGGGCCTCTGGGAAAAGCTGAATCATTATCCTATGAGACAATAGCATTAAACCTACATTTTTGCTTTTTAAAACGGAAAATAAAACTGTGAGGTTCTAAAAAACGAATAAATTTTTCAGGAGTAGGATGAAAGAAATTGTTTATCTTCACAGTTTATTTGCAACTTGGATTTTCAATAATGTTCATGTATGAGTTAAAACGTTTGTATGAAGTTTTAAATTGCTGTTGCCACTTTGCGATAGATAAATTGACTTTTGGGTTGCAGTTTGGGCACTCGGCCTCCAAAAGTTTCGCCACCACTGTCCTAATCTAATGTCCCACATTGCTAAGTAAACGAAAATTTGTCGCCACCCATGGCCACACCCACATTCTGGTCCATGGCCGCACCCATTTTTGGGGGCGGCGCGTACGTGCGCCGCACAACATAACCCTCAGGTTTTTCGGCGCACACATCTTCTCTAAAATTTGCGGCGCACCACTTCTTCCCTGCCTTTTTGCACCCCCCCCCCCCTGGAAAATGTTGTGCGGACGCCCATGGCTATGAACTGGCACAAAGTCTATAGACGCCGCGGCCAGTTCATGGAATCCATTCAATTATATATTTGATGCTTGCTGTCACAGGATCTTCTCTGTCAGTCCAATCACACATGAAATGAAATGATGTAGTTATTATGGCTAGCAATGTCAGCAGTTATAGGTGGCACTAGTCATCGTTGATCCCTAGTATCTGCCCGAAGTCATAGTTGGTTGCTTCCCACAATTTTTGAAAACTGTCATTATGAATAATATTATAATGTTTTACATTATGCTGTAAGTAAGAAGATTCTTAATTAATGAAGGTATAATACAGTGGTCATTAATACTGTAATATTTCTTTTCCAGGAATTTACAAGAGGCCGGTATGACCTCACCACCCCGAGGGAGAAAAGGGACGTGGTGAGAAGGGTGCAGGGGATCCTGAGGGCCGAGTACCGGCGGGACCTCACCACCAAGCAGGTCCAAATGCTCTGGAGCGACCTAAAGAGGAGGGACCAGGACCTGCTCAGGCGGGTGGTTGCTCAAATTGGATGTAAGTCAGCAAACTATTAGTTTATGTATGTCTATTTTGGGTTTTATATGCTGTATGTATTTATCCTAAAAAATAATTCCATGGGCTGAATACTATAGAGTTGTGCAGTATGTACAGTTAAAGTATATATCCGTAAGGTATTCACAGTGCAGCACTTTTCCCACATTTTGTTTTGTTAGGGGCTTATTCCAAAATGGGTTAAAACATATTATTTTGTGCTCCTGTGTGGGCATAGTGATGATATTTGTGCAATATGTACTGATTATACTGCATTCATGCAAATAAAGTTATTAAAAAAAATGGGCCCCTAGGCTTAACATTGGTTTTTGATAACCACTGATGATCAATTAACTTTTTTTTTTTTTTAGAAAAATTTGATAGGTGCTGTCGTCCATCTGGACCCTATATCCTCTCCAGGCCCTAGGCAAGTGGCTAGGTTTGCCTTGTGGATGGTCCGGCTTTGTTGCACAGCAATTTTTTTTAAAGATCTCTCCAGAGCTATTCAATCGTATTGAAGCCTAAGCTCTTGCTGGGCCACTCAAGGACATACACAGAGTTGTCTCGGAGCCACACCATTGATATCTTGACTGTGTGCCCAGGGTCGTATTCCTACTACAAGATGAACCATTGCCCCAGTCTGCGTTCCAAGTGCTCTCTTTAAAGTGATCCTTAAGCCTGTAAAAAAAAAAAAAAAAAAAGATTTTGACTCAACTGTGGCTTTCCTGAGCCCCCTGCAGTCGATCGGTGCCCTCGCCGCCTCGCTCAGATCCTCCTGGACCCCACGGCGACCACTTCCGGTTTCGCTGTCAGGAACCGACAGGCATTGGGAACGCGAGTGATTCTTCGTGTTCCCAGCAAAAATATCGCCCCCTATGCTACTATTACGTCCCGGAGGCCGCAATAGCCGCAAAGGATCACTTTAAAGCCTATCCTAGTTTTATTTTACTGTATTGAAGAGTCATATTCTTTCATGTATAATAAATACATTAAAGGAATAAGAATATGATTTTTTGTTCTGTGTTTAGAGTAAGGTCCTTATCAAAGTTCACTTGAAAATAGAAATAAAAGTAATTGTAGTTCAAACAATAAAGTTATTACTTTTTATCCATTTTATCATATATTTTGATTAAATTGTATTATTCATTACTCCTTACTACAGCTGCAAGTGGTGCCCGCACTGCCCGGCCCCGGGGATCCTCTGCACCCAGGCCTCCTTCTTCGTCAAGGGCCTCCTCACCTGGCCCCAGTCATCATAGCCAGAGGGCTTATCTGAGTCGAGCCAGGACACCGCTTTATGGTAAAATTCTCTTACTGTATGATTAACATTGCATACTATGGAAAAGCAAGTAAATGCTATGTTATATGTATTACATTACAGGTTCTTAATTTTAGGGATGATCAATGAGATTGAAATATGTACAAGTTGATGGATTGCTGGGTTTACCTATTTTGCACATTTTTTTCTACAGTTCCTCTATCAACATATACGAGGCTGAGGGGCCAGGTGAGGAGGCTGACGAAGACGAAGAGGAGGCATGAGCGGGAAATCCGCATACTGAAGACCCAGATGCTGGAGATGCGCCAGCATATGGCGAATGTGGAGGAGGAGGTCCGCCAATTGAAGGGGACAGGGGGTAGGGTGGACTGAGGGGTTTTTTTTTTGTGTTTTTTTTTTGTTGAAGATTTTTACTGCTGGCAGGTGATGTAGCTGCTGCATGGTTTTTTGGCAGTTGGAAACAGCTGTAAACAGCTATTTTCCACAATGCAGCAAGGTTCACAGGCCTGGTGTTTCACAGCATCAGAACTTTGTTTCTCTTATACAAGCTAGTGTTGGGCGAACATCTAGATGTTCGGGTTCGGGCCGAACAGGCCGAACATGGCCGCGATGTTCGGGTGTTCGACCCGAACTCCGAACATAATGGAAGTCAATAGGGACCCGAACTTTTGTGCTTTGTAAAGCCTCCTTACATGCTACATACCCCAAATTTACAGGGTATGTGCACCTTGGGAGTGGGTACAAGAGGAAAAAAAATTTAGCAAAAAGAGCTTATAGTTTTTGAGAAAATCGATTTTAAAGTTTCAAAGGGAAAACTGTCTTTTAAATGCGGGAAATGTCTGTTTTCTTTGCACAGGTAACATGCTTTTTGTCGGCATGCAGTCATAAATGTAATACATATAAGAGGTTCCAGGAAAAGGGACCGGTAACGCTAACCCAGCAGCAGCACACGTGATGGAACAAGAGGAGGGTGGCGCAGGAGGAGAAGGCCACGCTTTGAGACACAACAACCCAGGCCTTGCATGAGGACAAGAAGCGTGCGGATAGCAATTTGCATTTTGTCGCCATGCAGTCATAAATGTAATACAGATGAGAGGTTCAATAAACAGGGACCGTAAACGCTAACCCATCACAGATGTTCATTGTTCATGTTACTTGGTTGGGGTCCGGGAGTGTTGCGTAGTCGTTTCCAATCCAGGATTGATTCATTTTAATTTGAGTCAGACGGTCTGCATTTTCTGTGGAGAGGCGGATACGCCGCCGATCTGTGACGATGCCTCCGGCAGCACTGAAACAGCGTTCCGACATAACGCTGGCTGCCGGGCAAGCCAGCACCTCTATTGCGTACATTGCCAGTTTGTGCCAGGTGTCTAGCTTCGATACCCAATAGTTGAAGGGTGCAGATGGATTGTTCAATACAGCTACGCCATCTGACATGTAGTCCTTGACCATCTTCTCCAGGCGATCGGTGTTGGAGGTGGATCTGCACGCTTGCTGTTCTGTGTGCTGCTGCATGGGTGTCAGAAAATTTTCCCACTCCAAGGACACTGCCGATACCATTCCCTTTTGGGCACTAGCTGCGGCTTGTGTTGTTTGCTGCCCTCCTGGTCGTCCTGGGTTTGCGGAAGTCAGTCTGTCGACGTACAACTGGCTAGAGGAGGGGGAGGATGTCAATCTCCTCTCTAAAGTCTCCACAAGGGCCTGCTGGTATTCTTCCATTTTGACCTGTCTGGCTCTTTCTTCAAGCAGTTTTGGAACATTGTGTTTGTACCGTGGATCAAGAAGGGTATAAACCCAGTAATTGGTGTTGTCCAGAATGCGCACAATGCGTGGGTCGCGTTCAATGCAGTGCTAGGCCGAAGAGGTCATAGCCTAGGGTCACAAAACCTGTTTATTGGGCAATTTCAATGGTGGCGAGTCTGACGTACATAAATCGCAGCAATGGCCGTTAGCAACGTCTGAATCCCACGAAATGTCTCATGCAGGTAGAAGACATATTGTTAGACTTGGGCTCCAAAGATGGGTTCCCTACATCTCTGCAAACCAGAGTTACAGGGCTCCAAATTTGGTAAAATCCCCCATAGGCTTTCATTGGGCCTCCTATTTACAGTTCCAAAATCTCACATCTTTTCAAAGGGCAATTACTCAGCAGTGGCAAATTTTCTAGCATTGTAGGGACCCTTAGGGGGAACATGACTGGTGAGTTTCGGGCCCCTAGGCCAAAGAGGTCATAGCCTAGGGTCACAAAAACCTGTTTATTGGGGCTATTTCAATGGTAGTGATGGTGACGTACATAAATCGCAGCAATGGCCGTTAGCAAAGTCTGAATCTCACGAAATGTCTCATGCAGGTAGAAGACATATTGTTAGACTTGGATTCCAAAGATGGGGTCCCTACATCTCTGCAAACCAGAGTTACAGGGGTCCAAAATTGGTAAAATCCCCCATAGGATTTCATTGGCTCCCTATTTCACTTTCCAAAATCTCACATCTTTTCAAAGGGCAATTACTCAGCAGTGGCAAATTTTCTAGCATTGTAGGGACCCTTAGGGGGAACATGACTGGTGAGTTTCGGGCCCCTAGGCCAAAGAGGTCATAGCCTAGGGTCACAAAAACCTGTTTATTGGGGCTATTTCAATGGTAGTGATGGTGACGTACATAAATCGCAGCAATGGCCGTTAGCAAAGTCTGAATCTCACGAAATGTCTCATGCAGGTAGAAGACATATTGTTAGACTTGGATTCCAAAGATGGGGTCCCTACATCTCTGCAAACCAGAGTTACAGGGGTCCAAAATTGGTAAAATCCCCCATAGGATTTCATTGCCTCCCTATTTCACTTTCCAAAATCTCACATCTTTTCAAAGGGCAATGGCTCAGCAGTACCAAATTTTCTAGCATTGTAGGGACCCTTAGGGGGAACATGACTGGTGAGTTTCGGGCCCCTAGGCCGAAGAGGTCATAGCCTAGGGTCACAAAAACCTGTTTATTTGGGCTATTTCAATGGTAGTGATGGTGGCGTACATAAATCTCAGCCATGGCCGTTAGCAACGTCTGAATCTCACGAAATGTCTCATGCAGGTAGAAGACATATTGTTAGACTTAGATTCCAAAGATGGGGTCCCTACATCTCTGCAAACCAGAGTTACAGGGGTCCAAAATTGGTAAAATCCCCCATAGGCTTTCATTGGGCCTCCTATTTACCGTTCCAAAATCTCACACCATTTCAAAGGGCAATGGCTCAGCAGTGGCAAAACTCACCAGTCATGATCCCCCTAAGGGTCCCTACAATGCTAGAAAATTTGGTACTGCTGAGCCATTGCCCTTTGAAAAGATGTGAGATTTTGGAAAGTGAAATAGGGAGCCAATGAAATCCTATGGGGGATTTTACCAATTTTGGACCTCTGTAACTCTGGTTTGCAGAGATGTAGGGACCCCATCTTTGGAATCCAAGTCTAACAATATGTCTTCTACCTGCATGAGACATTTCGTGAGATTCAGACTTTGCTAACGGCCATTGCTGCGATTTATGTACGTCACCATCACTACCATTGAAATAGCCCCAATAAACAGGTTTTTGTGACCCTAGGCTATGACCTCTTCGGCCTAGGGGCCCGAAACTCACCAGTCATGTTCCCCCTAAGGGTCCCTACAATGCTAGAAAATTTGGTACTGCTGAGGCATTGCCCTTTGAAAAGATGTGAGATTTTGGAAAGTGAAATAGGGAGGCAATGAAATCCTATGGGGGATTTTACCAATTTTGGACCCCTGTAACTCTGGTTTGCAGAGATGTAGGGACCCCATCTTTGGAATCCAAGTCTAACAATATGTCTTCTACCTGCATGAGACATTTCGTGAGATTCAGACTTTGCTAACGGCCATTGCTGCGATTTATGTACGTCACCATCACTACCATTTAAATAGCCCCAATAAACAGGTTTTTGTGACCCTAGGCTATGACCTCTTCGGCCTAGGGGCCCGAAACTCACCAGTCATGTTCCCCCTAAGGGTCCCTACAATGCTAGAAAATTTGCCACTGCTGAGTAATTGCCCTTTGAAAAGATGTGAGATTTTGGAACTGTAAATAGGAGGCCCAATGAAAGCCTATGGGGGATTTTACCAAATTTGGAGCCCTGTAACTCTGGTTTGCAGAGATGTAGGGAACCCATCTTTGGAGCCCAAGTCTAACAATATGTCTTCTACCTGCATGAGACATTTCGTGAGATTCAGACGTTGCTAACGGCCATTGCTGCGATTTATGTACGTCAGACTCGCCACCATTGAAATTGCCCAATAAACAGGTTTTGTGACCCTAGGCTATGACCTCTTCGGCCTAGGACTGCATTGAACGCGACCCACGCATTGTGCGCATTCTGGACAACACCAATTACTGGGTTTATACCCTTCTGGATCCACGGTACAAACACAATGTTCCAAAACTGCTTGAAGAAACAGCCAGACAGGTCAAAATGGAAGAATACCAGCAGGCCCTTGTGGAGACTTTAGAGAGGAGATTGACATCCTCCCCCTCCTCTAGCCAGTTGTACGCCGACAGACTGACTTCCGCAAACCCAGGACGACCAGGAGGGCAGCAAACAACACAAGCCGCAGCTAGTGCCCAAAAGGGAATGGTATCGGCAGTGTCCTTGGAGTGGGAAAATTTTCTGACACCCATGCAGCAGCACACAGAACAGCAAGCGTGCAGATCCACCTCCAACACCGATCGCCTGGAGAAGATGGTCAAGGACTACATGTCAGATGGCGTAGCTGTGTTGAACAATCCATCTGCACCCTTCAACTATTGGGTATCGAAGCTAGACACCTGGCACAAACTGGCAATGTACGCAATAGAGGTGCTGGCTTGCCCGGCAGCCAGCGTTATGTCGGAACGCTGTTTCAGTGCTGCCGGAGGCATCGTCACAGATCGGCGGCGTATCCGCCTCTCCACAGAAAAAGCAGACCGTCTGACTCAAATTAAAATGAATCAATCCTGGATTGGAAACGACTACGCAACACTCCCGGACCCCAACCAAGTAACATAAACAATGAACATCTGTGATGGGTTAGCGTTTCCGGTCCCTGTTTATTGAACCTCTCATCTGTATTACATTTATGACTGCATGGCGACAAAATGTAAATTGCTATCCGCACGCTTCTTGTCCTCATGCAAGGCCTGGGTTGTTGTGTCTCAAAGCGTGGCCTTCTCCTCCTGCGCCACCCTCCTCTTGTTCCATCACGTGTGCTGCTGCTGGGTTAGCGTTACCGGTCCCTTTTCCTGGAACCTCTTATATGTATTACATTTATGACTGCATGCCGACAAAAAGCATGTTACCTGTGCAAAGAAAACAGACATTTCCCGCATTTAAAAGACAGTTTTCCCTTTGAAACTTTAAAATCGATTTTCTCAAAAACTATAGGCTCTTTTTGCTAAATTTTTTTTCCTCTTGTACCCACTCCCAAGGTGCACATACCCTGTAAATTTGGGGTATGTAGCATGTAAGGAGGCTTTACAAAGCACGAAAGTTCGGGTCCCCATTGACTTCCATTATGTTCGGAGTTCGGCCATGTTCGGCCCGAACCCGAACATCTAGATGTTCGCCCAACACTACACGTGACCCGTTCGGCCAATCACAGCGCTAGCCGAACGTTCGGGTAATGTTCGGCCATGCGCTCTTAGTTCGGCCATATGGCCGAACAGTTTGGCCGAACACCATCAGGTGTTCGGCCGAACCCGAACATCACCCGAATAGGGTGATGTTCTGCAGAACCCGAACAGTGGCGAACACTGTTCGCCCAACACTAATACAAGCCTCATTTTTAGCTGTACAGAAGAAAACTGCCCGGGCATTTTGCCCCTGAATCCAGGCAAAGCATGATGGGATTTCTGATGTTGTTGTTCTCGTTCTGCTGTTTTGGTGCAATTTTTTTTTTTTTTAACATTTTGAATTTGACATTTGAAGCCTAGGGTGTGCAGCTGGGAGGGGTGATCAGGACACAGGACAGTTGGAACTGTGTCTCCTGCTCCCTGTCACCTCCTTTCAACCAAAAAGATGGCTGCCCCCATGACAAAGATGGCTGTCCCCATGAATCACAAACATTTGACTGTTCTTTTAAAACAGGGTGGGTAAGAGATTATATTACCTATCTATTCTAATTAACATAACTAATGTAACTTAATGACAGTATATTTGTTTAGGCTGAAGTTCCCCTTTAAAAAAAAAAAAAGAAAAGAAAAGAAAAACTTTTCAGAAAAAAATAAATTTTTTTCTTAAAAAAGGATAAGTTTCTTCTCTTTTGTTGTACGATCTCTGACACTGACACATTGTGTTGGACTAAATAATCGCAAAAGAAATGCAATGACATTGTTAATACAATGCATTTCAAAAACATATATTTATGCAGAATACTTAGTTGTATGTGTCACATTGCTTGTGTGATGCAATCCCTTAATTTTGTAGATCTTCTTCTGTGTCCAACACAAAGCACCAGTGTGCAAAATAGACATTTAAAGTGTAAAGAGTATATGTAGCAATTATTCATTGCTTTTTAGTTCTCTTTTACAGCGCATGCAGGTTCAGGCTACTCTACTTTCTTCCTCCCCTCCTCTCTGTGGCACGCGTCATAGTGCACGGAACTATGATGCGATGCAGAGAGTCGGAAAATAATTCGAGGAGACAGAGACTGCGCATGCGCTGTAAGGACCCACAGACATCATTTTTCATGTTTCAGCTCTACTTTCTGTAGGAGCCATGTTTTCAATAGCATTGAGAGTGGGCATACCGGGATGGAGAGGGATTAAGAGAGGAAGTGTATACACTTCATATACACTTGGGTATACTTAAAGGGACTCCAAGATCAAATTAAATGCAAAATGTGAACTTACCCGGGCTTTGCTGTAGCCCAGTGCTGGTCTGTAGTTCCCACGACGTACCTCCGGCTCTTCTCCCAATGCCTCTTCAGAAATGGTTGGCCGGCGGATCCTGGCGACACTCGGGCCGATTGTCGGGCTCCTTCTTCCGCATACATCACGCGTAACGTCATTACGGCGTCCGGCGTCACAGTACGGCGCATGCGTGGTTTAATCGCGCATGCGCCGTACTGTCACGCCGGCCACCGTGATGACGCGAGGCGGCCGGCGTAATGACGTTACGCGTGATGTATGCGGAAGAAGGAGCCCGACACTCGGCACGAGTGTCGCCAGGATCCGCCAGCCAACTACAGACCAACACTGGGCTACAGCAAAGCCCGGGTAAGTTCACATTTTGCGTTTAATTTGATCTTGGAGTCCCTTTAAAAACATACCCTGTGCCCCTGCTCAGTGTCCCTTTCAGGGGTTCTTTCTTTAGGGTGGGGGAGAAGAATTTGGGCCTGGTTTGCAGGCATTACAAAATACTTACCGAGCCTCCAGCGGCGTTTTGTAGCCTTCCTGAAGCTCCTAGCATGCTCCTATTGGCTTTCCGACGTACTCTGTTCACGGCAGCAGGCGTATCACTCGACTCTAGGCAGGTCAGGTAACACGCCGGCTTCCATGCAAGGAGGATGGCAGAAAGCCGCTAGGAGTTTCAGGAGGGCTGAAAGATGTTGCTGGAGGTTTCAGTGAATATTTTGGAGCAGGTTTGCGTTTTTTTCTGCTGGTGGTTCAAGTAAGCAACCGACAAGCACATGAATACGGCTTCAAGTGATCACAGCTGGTGGATATTGGGGACATATGTATATACAGTATATGTATAAATAATATATATATATATATATATATATATATATATATATATATATATATATATATATATATATATATGCATCTGATAATAAATCTCCATGCATGTATATCTGATACACATATAAATAGAGGTAGCCAGACCTCTCCATCCAGTTAAATATAGGTAGCCAGACCTAATCCCCCACCCTCCCAAGTAATTCATAGGTACCCAGACCTCTCCCATCTCCCCCCAATAATTCATAGGTAGCCAGACCTCTCCCCTCTCCCCCCCCCCCAGTGATTCATAGGTAGCCAGACCTCTACCCTCTCCCCCCAGTAATTCATAGGTACCCAGACCTCTCCCATCTCCCCCCAGTAATTCATAGGTAGCCAGACCTCTCCCCTCTCCCCCCATTAATTCATAGGTAGCCAGACCTCTCCCCTTTCCCCCCAGTAATTCATAGGTAGCCAGACCTCTCCCCTCTCCCCCCCCCCAGTGATTCATAGGTAGCCAGACCTCTCCCCTCTCCCCCCCCCCCAGTGATTCATAGGTAGCCAGACCTCTACCCTCTCCCCCCAGTAATTCATAGGTACCCAGACCTCTCCCCTCTCCCTGCAGTAATTCATAGGTAGCCAGACCTCTCCCCTTTCCCCCCAGTAATTCATAGGTAGCCAGACCTCTCCCCTCTCCCCCCCCCCAGTGATTCATAGGTAGCCAGACCTCTCCCCTCTCCCCCCCCCCCCAGTGATTCATAGGTAGCCAGACCTCTACCCTCTCCCCCCAGTAATTCATAGGTACCCAGACCTCTCCCCTCTCCCCCCAGTAATTCATAGGTAGCCAGACCTCTCCCCTTTCCCCCCAGTAATTCATAGGTAGCCAGACCTCTCCCCTTCCCCCCAGTAATCCATAGGTAACCAGACCTGAACCCCTTCCACCCTCCCCCCAGTAAATCATAGGTAACCAGACCTGAACCCCTTCCACCCTCCCCCCAGAAATTCATAGGTAACCAGACCTGAACCCCTTCCACCCTCCCCCCAGAAATTCATAGGTAACCAGACCTGAACCCCTTCCACCCTCCCCCCAGTAAATCATAGGTAACCAGACCTGAACCCCTTCCACCCTCCCCCCAGTAAATCATAGGTAACCAGACCTGAAACCCTTCCACGCTCCCCCCAGTAGTTCATAGGTAGCCAGACCTCTCCCCTTCCCCCCAGTAATCCATAGCTAACCAGACCTGAACCCCTTCCACCCTCCCCCCAGAAATTCATAGGTAACCAGACCTGAACCCCTTCCACCCTCCCCCCAGAAATTCATAGGTAACCAGACCTGAACCCCTTCCACCCTCCCCCCAGTAAATCATAGGTAACCAGACCTGAACCCCTTCCACCCTCCCCCCAGTAAATCATAGGTAACCAGATCTGAACCCCTTCCACCCTCCCCCCAGTAAATCATAGGTAACCAGACCTGAACCCCTTCCACCCTCCCCCCAGAAATTCAGTTTCAGTATATTTTATTTTTTTTGGGAGTGCTCCATGACAGTGGGAACACTACTATCTATAATCAAAAGAAGGTGGTACATTATAATAAAAAGTGTGGAGTACCCTAACGGTGGGGACACCCAAGAAATTGAACAGGAACAGGTGAGTTTTTTTTTTTTTTTTTTTTTTTTTTTTTGTGGAGTGCTCCCTGACAGTGGGAACACAGCTATCTATAATCAAAAGAAGGTGGTACATTATAATAAAAAGTGTGGTGTACCCTAACGGTGGGGACACCCAAGAAATTGAACAGGAACAGGTGAGTTTTTTTTTTTTTTTTTTTTTTTTTTTTGTGGAGTGCTCCCTGACAGTGGGAACACAGCTATCTATAATCAAGAGAAGGTGGTACATTATAATAAAAAGTGTGGAGTACCCTAACGGTGGGGACACCCAAGAAATTGAACAGGAACAGGTGAGTTTTTTTTTTTTTTTTTTTTGGTGGAGTGCTCCCTGACAGTGGGAACACAGCTATCTATAATCAAAAGAAGGTGGTACATTATAATAAAAAGTGTGGAGTACCCTAACGGTGGGGACACCCAAGAAATTGAACAGGAACAGGTGATTTTTTTTTTTTTTTTTTTTTTTTTTTGTGGAGTGCTCCCTGACAGTGGGAACACAGCTATCTATAATCAAGAGAAGGTGGTAAATTATTTAAAAAAGTGCGGTGCACCCTAACGGTGGGGACACCAAGAAACTGAACAAGAAAAAGGTGAGTTTTTTTTTTTTAAGTCAGCAGAAGCCTTTTTGGTGGCAGGTAGTAGGCAAAGTCCTAGCTTGTGGCCCTGAGAGGAGCAGCGGCTCAGTCATATAGTAAGTTGACCATCACCCTCAGTAAGCCCAAGCCATTTTGGTGGCAGGTAGTAGGCAAAGTCCTAGCTTGTGGCCCTGAGAGGAGCAGCGGCTCAGTCATATAGTAAGTTGACCATCACCCTCAGTAAGCCCAAGCCATTTTGGTGGCAGGTAGTAGGCAAAGTCCTAGCTTGTGGCCCTGAGAGGAGCAGCGGCTCAGTCATATAGTAAGTGGACCATCACCCTCAGTAAGCCCAAGCCATTTTGGTGGCAGGTAGTAGGCAAAGTCCTAGCTTGTGGCCCTGAGAGGAGCAGCGGCTCAGTCATATAGTAAGCTGACCATCACCCTCAGTAAGCCCAAGCCATTTTGGTGGCAGGTAGTAGGCAAAGTCCTAGCTTGTGGCCCTGAGAGGAGCAGCGGCTCAGTCATATAGTAAGTTGACCATCACCCTCAGTAAGCCCAAGCCATTCTGGTGGCAGGTAGTAGGCAAAGTCCTAGCTTGTGGCCCTGAGAGGAGCAGCGGCTCAGTCATATAGTAAGTTGACCATCACCCTCAGTAAGCCCAAGCCATTCTGGTGGCAGGTAGTAGGCAAAGTCCTAGCTTGTGGCCCTGAGAGGAGCAGCGGCTCAGTCATATAGTAAGTTGACCATCACCCTCAGTAAGCCCAAGCCATTTTGGTGGCAGGTAGTAGGCAAAGTCCTAGCTTGTGGCCCTGAGAGGAGCAGCGGCTCAGTCATATAGTAAGTTGACCCTCACCCTCAGTAAGCCCAAGCCATTTTGGTGGCAGGTAGTAGGCAAAGTCCTAGCTTGTGGCCCTGAGAGGAGCAGCGGCTCAGTCATATAGTAAGTTGACCATCACCCTCAGTAAGCCCAAGCCATTTTGGTGGCAGGTAGTAGGCAAAGTCCTAGCTTGTGGCCCTGAGAGGAGCAGCGGCTCAGTCATATAGTAAGTGGACCATCACCCTCAGTAAGCCCAAGCCATTTTGGTGGCAGGTAGTAGGCAAAGTCCTAGCTTGTGGCCCTGAGAGGAGCAGCGGCTCAGTCATATAGTAAGCTGACCATCACCCTCAGTAAGCCCAAGCCATTTTGGTGGCAGGTAGTAGGCAAAGTCCTAGCTTGTGGCCCTGAGAGGAGCAGCGGCTCAGTCATATAGTAAGTTGACCATCACCCTCAGTAAGCCCAAGCCATTCTGGTGGCAGGTAGTAGGCAAAGTCCTAGCTTGTGGCCCTGAGAGGAGCAGCGGCTCAGTCATATAGTAAGTTGACCATCACCCTCAGTAAGCCCAAGCCATTTTGGTGGCAGGTAGTAGGCAAAGTCCTAGCTTGTGGCCCTGAGAGGAGCAGCGGCTCAGTCATATAGTAAGTTGACCATCACCCTCAGTAAGCCCAAGCCATTTTGGTGGCAGGTAGTAGGCAAAGTCCTAGCTTGTGGCCCTGAGAGGAGCAGCGGCTCAGTCATATAGTAAGTTGACCCTCACCCTCAGTAAGCCCAAGCCATTTTGGTGGCAGGTAGTAGGCAAAGTCCTAGCTTGTGGCCCTGAGAGGAGCAGCGGCTCAGTCATATAGTAAGTTGACCATCACCCTCAGTAAGCCAAAGCCATTTTGGTGGCAGGTAGTAGGCAAAGTCCTAGCTTGTGGCCCTGAGAGGAGCAGCGGCTCAGTCATATAGTAAGTTGACCATCACCCTCAGTAAGCCCAAGCCATTTTGGTGGCAGGTAGTAGGCAAAGTCCTAGCTTGTGGCCCTGAGAGGAGCAGCGGCTCAGTCATATAGTAAGTTGACCATCACCCTCAGTAAGCCCAAGCCATTTTGGTGGCAGGTAGTAGGCAAAGTCCTAGCTTGTGGCCCTGAGAGGAGCAGCGGCTCAGTCATATAGTAAGTTGACCATCACCCTCAGTAAGCCCAAGCCATTTTGGTGGCAGGTAGTAGGCAAAGTCCTAGCTTGTGGCCCTGAGAGGAGCAGCGGCTCAGTCATATAGTAAGTTGACCATCACCCTCAGTAAGCCCAAGCCATTTTGGTGGCAGGTAGTAGGCAAAGTCCTAGCTTGTGGCCCTGAGAGGAGCAGCGGCTCAGTCATATAGTAAGTTGACCATCACCCTCAGTAAGCCAAAGCCATTTTGGTGGCAGGTAGTAGGCAAAGTCACCGGAAAGGTGGAAGACCAATAAACAAAACAGCAGCAACATCAGGGACAACAGTAAACATAGCAGGACATAGCAGTGCTCCATGAGGGTAGGAACACTGACTTTTGCAGCAGGAGCAGAAAAAAATGAAATTGTGCAGTGCACTGTAACGGTGTGAGCAACGATATCAATAAAAGGTTTTTTTTTTTTGGGGGGGGGTTTAACCATAGAGCTCCATAAAAGTGGGAAGACTGCTGTACCTTTGAATCAAATTGTGCAGTGCACAATAATGTTGGGAACACAACTGAACATTAAATATTTAATGTTATCTTATAGACACATAGGTATATCAGAGGGAGTTGAAAGCGATCTCATTCAGTTTCTGTCTCTGAGGGCAGGGGCTGAGTATTCACCATCAATCCAGGACTGATTCATTTTTAAGAAGGTCAGTCTGTTCACTGAATCTGTAGACAAACAGGATCGCTTTTCAGTAACCACCCCACCTGCCGCACTGAATGCACGCTCAGAAATGACGCTGGAAGCCGGGCATGACAGAAGTTGAAGCGCATACTGCGCCAGCTCGGGACAGGTTTCCAGTCTGGCGGACCAAAATTCCATAGGGTCCTCTGTGCGCATACTGTCAGATGCACCAAGTGACCCCATGTAATCACTGACCATGCGGCTCACCCGCTGGTGAAAACTTCCTTCTACTGTTCTTGTTGTTATTGTTGGACGCTCAGAGAAGTAAAAGTTTCTCATTGCTCCAAAAAGGTCTCCAGGAAGAATGGGTCTGCTAGGCTCAGCTACTTGCTGGGTGCGATGAGTGGGGATAGCTGTGATCTCAGACTGTGGAAAGGCCTCCTGCACATGACGTATTAGGGCCTGCTGCAGCTCCCGCATCCTCTCCTCCTGCCGGCTTGCTGGAATGAACTGACCCAGTTTCCCCTTGCATCGAGGGTCTAAAAGGGCGGCCAACCAGTAGTCATCCCTCTCCTTAATGTTTTGGATCCGGGGATCTCTGCGTAAGCATTTCAACATATGAACAGCCATGGGGAAGAGATGAGCCTGCGCCTCCAAATCATCCGGTCTGCTCAACACATCAAAATCCTCTGACTGCTGCTGCTGCTCGTCCTGCCTTCCAATGTCTACCCACCCATGAACCACAGATGCCGCACTGGCCTGCTCTCCCTCCTCACAATGGTCAGGCACCTCAAGTAAGTCCCGCGTGAAAGTAAGCTCCTCCTCCTCCTCCTCATGTGCCTGAGTTTGGGTGGCTTGGAGCAAGCTTTGTTGTTCAAGCTCATCAAGCGCATCCTCCCCAGCTGCCATCAGGCTACTCAGACTCTCGTCCAGCATGTACACGAGAGGGATCACTTCGCTGATACAGACTTGTGCCCCACTTACGAATGTTGTAGCCTGATCGAATGGGGACAAGACACGGCAGACTTGATACATCAGCCGCCACTCTTCCTGGGTGAATCGGGCAGGTGCGCCCTGGGTGCCATGTCCTCCTCGGAGGTACTCTGCAACCGCCTTTTTCTGCTCGCACAACCTATTCAGCATGCGAAGTGTGGAGTTCCACCGTGTTGCACTGTCTGCAATGAGCCTATGGGGGGGCAGGCCATGTTTCTCCTGCAATTTAGATAGCGAATCTTTGGCATTTGAAGAATAACGTAACTTCGATACAACTCTTCTTGCATGCTGCACCACATCACTCAAACCTGGGTAGGTGCGTATAAAGCGCTGCACCACCAGGTTGAGTATGTGGGCAAAACATGGCACATGGGGGATGTTGCCCTGATTCAGGGCGGCAATCAGATTTGCTGCGTTGTCACATACAACATGACCAGCCTGGAGTCTTCTTGGGGTCAGCCACTTCTGCACCTGTCCGTTGATAATGGCCAGGACATTTGGTGCAGTAAGTCTCTGCTGCTCAACGCTGACTAAGCCCAGAACCGCCTGACAGCGTCGATGTACCACTCTGCTGTGGCCAGTCCCACGGGCACGTTTACTGGGGGCCTCAGCTGTAGCGGTTGCGACATGACTAGAGGCAAGTGTGGAACTGTTCCCCTTGACACCACGGGGCGGCGCAACCAGCTCATTGGCCGCCCCAGGACTGGAACCCTCCTGTTGACATTGGAGGGTGACCCAATGTGCCGTAAAGGACATATAACGTCCCTGGCCATGACTGCTGGTCCAGCAATCCGTCGTGAGATGTACCCTGTTGCCTACAGAATAGTCAAGGGACAGGGTCACATTATCCACAGTGTGGCGATACAGGTCAGGTATTGCTGTCCTAGCAAAAAAATGGCGGCTGGGGATCCGCCATTCTGGTATGCCAAACCTCAGCAGCTCGCGAATGGCTGTACCCTCCTCTACAAGACTGTAGGGCAATAACTGCTGGACCATAGCCTGTGACAGCAGCCCATTCAGCCTCCGGATCCTGCTGTGATGGGAAGGCAGTGGCTTTGTCAACCTTATCGACTCAGTAATTAAGGGCTGGGTGCTGTGAGCCACTGACGAGAAACGTGCAATTGAGGTAGCTGACATGTGGCCTCTACTGCCAGACTGTGTTGCGGGGTGAAGGCAGGGGGAAGGGGTGCCGATGTCAGAACCTGAATGGGAAGAAGGATGGGGCACTGTGCGGGGTCTTTTACCCATTGCTTCCTGAACAAGCTGATTTTCTCTCTTATGCTTTTTTATGTGGGAGAGTGGTCCACCTGTGCCCGCTCTTGACAAGTCCTTCCCTAAACGCACCTTATGACCACAAATGTTGCATATGGCAATGTGGGGATCAGATTCATCAACGGTAAAGTACTTCCAAACTGGGGCTTTCTTAGATGATTTTTTAACTGTTTTTTCAGTCTCAGGCACAACAATTTGGGAGAGGGTGCTTTCAGATGCAGGCTCAGGCTGTAGCTGCTGCCTCGTTTGAAAAAGCCTACCAGAGGAGCCACTGCTTCCACTAGGTCTCACGGTATGCTGATGCAGCCTCTGCGGCTCTGAATCATCTGAGCTGGCATCATCGTGACGTTCAGGCGGGGCATAGTCCCTATCCAGATCATCGTCACTATATCCCTTATAAGAACCCAGCTCATCATCATCAGGATAATTGGGAGAAAGAAGGTTGGGAGAGCCCTCATACTGGATGTTATGTTCTCCCATTGAGGACTGAGACTGATCGCGGGCATGGTACAAGTTGTCATCATGATCATCACCCGCCAATCCCTCATCGATAACATTCTGAGGTTCATTTAAAAAAATCTGGGCATCAGACTCTAGGTTTATGTCGGACTGCGAAAGAGCTTTGTCCACAAGGTCTGCAATATGTGCAGTATATGGAAGTGAAGGCTCATTTTGGATGTTGGTGGCAGATATGTGAGCAGGCATGGGTGTGCTGCTGGTACTGCTGCTACTCTCCAGGGCCTGAAGATTGGGGGACTGAGAACCGCTATCTCTCGTCACAAACTCCACAATATCATCAGCCTGGCTCTCCCTAATGGGGCGTCGTGGGCCCTTCATCATCATAGAATCGCGCGTAAGGTTGTAGACTTTTTTTGGAGTTACATCTTCACTCCTCACTGTGCCTGTTGAGGATTGGCCACTACCTCGCACTGATTGTCCACTACCAACTGACTGTCCCCTGCCAGTTTTGGACTGACCCCTGCCGGGTACAGTGCATCCCCTGCTTGGTGCAGAGCGTCCCCTTCCTGCTGTGAAATAGGGATGTACTTTTTGGGTTGCTGGTTCTTGATCACTGCCTGTCAAGGTGTCAAACAAACATCTTTTTGCAGTGGGTTCAATTCCTCGGCCACGGGCACGGCCTGCTCCACCTCTGACAGACATTGTAGGGAATATGTTCAGCAAGTGCCAAACGTTAGTGTTTTATTGAAATGTAGGGGAAAGTGACAAATGATAAACGTATAAAATAAAATAAAAATAAATCAAATTAAAATTTCAATGTAATGAGGGAGGAGAGGACTGGAGAGCTAGTCCAAATTATATATCAATTGCTTTTGGACAACGCACTTGAAATAAATCCCCCCACAAAAAAAATGAAAATAAAATTCAATCAAATCAAATAATTAAAATGATTAAAAAAAACAAAACAAAAAACAAATACAATTCACTCTCAGCACACGATCCCTGAATCTAACTGATTTCACTCTATTACATATCACAGGCCCTCTCTTGTCTCTACAATCTACACGCTTTCACTGTAAAATCACAAGCCCTATAATCAGTTTTCCCTGCCTCACTAAACAACAGAATTCTAACCCTAAACAAAGCCCTAACTACAATAATCAACTTCCTAACACAGGCTTACAATCACACAGATCAAAGATCTAAGAAAATGCAATAGAATTGCAATTAATATGGATGTGTAACTGTATCACTCTCTGTCTCACTCCTTCTTCTCAGAAAGTGAAAGCAACCCACAAAGAACACAGATCATGGCTGACAGCTTATATACTGAAGGGCGGGAGAAGATACTATTGGTTGCTTAGGATGTAGCTCACAAACAAACTTGATAACTGATTGGCTACTCCTAGAAAAGGGGAGTTGTGCCTACGAAATTACGCGTAAAATTACGCGTAATTTAACGTAAAATTACGCATGCCTACGCTATTACGGTAGGCAGCGTAATTACAATACCGCTTTACGACTTACGCGTACATACTTACGCGTAAGACAGTAAGTTACGCGTAGCTCTTACGCGTAAAATAACGGTAAATTACGATGCGTAATTACGCGCATGCGTAATTTCGGCCCAGCACTGGTCAGAGCTGAAAACGTCGATGTCCCACTTGTGCGGTTGGACTTTGGACACAATGTGGGCTGCATGACCGTCGACCGCTTTCTGGAACCTAGTCCTCCTGACTTCAGATGTTAATTTGCAGCCTTTTTTTTTATTTTATGCCCACCAAATATTAAATTAGTGTTTCCCTTTCAAAAAAACATGATACTACATGCATCATTTACCCTAAAAAACATTTTGGAAGCAATTTAAAGGCCACATCCAGTTTTCTAATTATATGGTAGAGGAAGAAAGCCCTTAAAAAATGGAATATTTGCTTGGTTTTTAAATGGTTTTATTCTTTATTGAATCATCAGTACTGTGATTATTAATATTCCCAATGTTGAATAAAGATTTTTGTTATACTTTTTCAAACTTTGCTGTGGGAGGTGCTATTTTTAAAGGGCTTTCTTCCTCTACCATATAATTGCTCTTGTTTTGAGCCCTAGCACACACAGTTATTTGGTTGAGGGGTTGCAGACACTCCCTAGAAAACATCCGGTTTTCTATGCGGATATCCGAATAGGTCGGATATCCGCAATTTGGATATCCACAGATAATGCGTTCGGATACCCGAACGAACACAGAGATCAGAACGTTCGGATTCGGATATCCGATCCAGATCTGGATATCTGGGTATCTGGATCCGGATCAATTCGGATTTTGAAAAGGGGTATCCGAGCACCCTTGATTGGGGCATTATCATCTAGAAAGATGGCATTCCCCTCCGGAAAAAGTTCAGAACCATAGGATGAACTTGGTCACCCAAAATTCCTAAATAGTCTTGGCTGTTAATTCTTCCATGAAGGGAAATCATTGGCCTTGCAGATTTCCAAGAAATAGCACCACAGATCATCACAGAACCCCCGCCATGTTTTACGTTTGGGAGAAGGCGGATGAAATGCTTCTTTCGGCTGTCTCCAAAAGTACACTCAGCGGGAGGTTCGAAATAAGGTAAACAATGATTCGTCAGAGAAAATCACATTTTTCCACTGCTCAGGGGACCAAATCTGGTGGTTTCTACACCACTCTAAACGCTTTGAAACATTTGTCTTTAAGAGCCGAGGTTTTCTAATTGCAGTTCTTCCATGGAATCCAGATTTGTGCAGCTCCCAACGAACAGTTTTTGTGGAAACTGGGTTCTGAAGGTGTTCATTCAGCTCTGCAGTGATTTTAGGAGCCGTGGTCTTGCAAGCTTTTCTAACAATTTGATTTAGAGTCCGACGGTCTCTCTCAGACAACTTCGACTTTCGGCCACAACTGTGCTTTGCTGAGGATGTTTTTCCTTCTCTTTCAAAGGCAGTCATTACTTTTGAGACAGTACCTCTTGAAATGCCAAGCATTTGGGTAGTTTCTGTTACAGTAGCACCTGCCATATGAGCACCAACAATTTGGCCTCTTTGAAAGTCTGAGAGATCTGCTATTTTTATAAATGATAACCTTTTGTTTAAATATCTATAAAAAAAACAATTTTTTTAATTAAACATATTAAATGACAACAATAATAAACAAAAAAATTAACATATGTCAAGTTTTGATTGCTTAAAACATGTTCAAGGATTATGATGCCAAAATGTTAGGTGTTTCCATTATTTTGTCCAACCCCTGTACATCCCTGATGTTTAACTCTTTCAGGCAGAGAAAGAAAAAAAGGAACACCGCCTAGTTATTTGTGTGCTTGGCACTGTACATACACATGTCTATCTCAGCATGTCCCATATCACCTCGGGTATCCTTTAAGATTTATTCTAGAGAAACAATTCTGATCATTCTAGTAGTACATCATGCTTTGTGGACGTCCATTGAGATATATCTTCTCTAATGTACAGACAGCCCGGCACCGTCCAACACTAGGAGTGTAAACAAATCACAACATGAAAATCAACAAAAGTTTCCCAGATTCTGGAAGAACTCCAATTATGGCCTGAAGTTCCTGGACCTGTGTAGTAGGTATGCTGCCCATCACAAATTATGGAGTTGACGCAAAGTCGTGTTTTAATCCCTAAAGGGCAGAAATCACATTATTCACAGCTCTGGGTGTCAGTGGGCTGTGGAGTGTCACACACAGAGAAATGCAATAGTGCTATCAAAATACAGTGAAATAATAATACACAGGAGTGATACAGTGTCTGGAAGTTAATGTAGCAACAGCAGTAGTGTGCACAGCTCTGAGTGTCAGTGGGCTGTGGAGCGTCACACACAGAAAAATGCAAAAATACTATCATAATACAGTGAGATAATAATACACTGGAGTGGTTATGTGTGTGCAACGACAACTGAGGGAACAACAATAGCAGTTTTGTGCACACAGCTCTGGGTGTCAGTGGGCTGTGGGGTGTCACACAAAAAAAATACAGGAGACCGATGTGCTAGCCCTCAAATTTCAAACGTAAAGAACGCTGTTTAAGGTGCATCCCGTGTTCCACCTCTTAACTCTCTTCCAGTTTCTCGGCTTTTGTATAACGCTCCAAAGAGCATTATCCACAATATCAACAGGGTACCCTCTCTGGATCAATCAACTTCGAAGTTCTATTGCTTGTTGTCTCAATCTCATAAACTGGCTTAATAGAATAGATTTCCTTGTATTTTCGGGATGATAGATATCCCAATGCAATTCTACGTTAGTCTCAGTTTTCCTTCTAAATCCTCTCGTGTAGTAACCAGTAGGTGATGTCCCCACCACCACATCCAAAAATGGCACCTCCTCCCCTCCCCACACACCTGTAAATTGCATATTCAGATCGTTAATTTGCAAGAGATGCATTAAATTCATCCCTGGTGGATGATCACACCAGAACCATATCATCGATATACCTGGACCACACCCTAACTGAAGAGCGAAATGGATTAGTGCCCCCCCCCCCGAACATTATGTGCATAACAGGATACGCATATGATGGGAGGGGCACCCGGTGATGTCAGACGCCACGCTCATTTCAAAGGGGAGCTCAGTAATGGTGCAGTATACCGGCCTCCCTGCACCCCCAGAATACCTCTGATGATGTGAAGCCCTCGTGTAATGGCTGTAAGGTAGGGGGGAGCGCTCTCTATTGGGGGCCTCCTCTGTTTTTACCATCCTGAAGAAATAAAAACGTTTTGATGACTATGGTAGAGATTAGGTAGTGATCTCCTCTGTGGACAGTCAGTGACATGACTATGTACTCTGTAAAGTGCTGCGGAAGATGTCAGTGCTATATAAATACATAATAATAATATGGTAGGACATTACACTATGACTATGAAAGGGATTAGATTGTGAGCTCCTCTGAGGACAGTCAGTGGCCGTCGTTACTGTGCCATGCCTGATCTAATTTCTTTGACCTGCCAGGTAAAATAGCGCTGCAGTATTGTTCAGGAAGCCTTAAGTACTCCCATTTCCGAGTACTACCAAAGACTATACATATCACTGTCCTCAGTGAAGTACCCCGACAGCAACAAAGTCCCATTAATACAATGATAACAGATGCAGCAATTGATGTCACTTCTCCACAGCACTTCTAGCAACTTCAGAGACAGAGTAAGCCTCCACCACATCCCACTGTGATCCTCTCACCATGTGGTGAGACCTCCACTTAGGTCTATTCACACCTTGGGACTGTTCTCGGGCCGTCCCCCACCTCTAACGATCTCTATGATAGTTGTCCTCTGCTGACACCTCATCTCAGCACATTGACCTTCTGTATACCTCAATAAAAAAAGCTCCTCATAGTGTAAAATCTCCTTAATTTATTAACCAATACAATTGAAATGCACTCACATATTCCTTTAAGATCAAATTGTGCAGAGTAATCTAGATGCGGGCTTTCCCCCGCTTGTTGGCTGGCAGGCTTAGTTGGGCAGTCCTCAGTCGCGTCTCAACCGCTGCGTGCACGAAGATCTCCTCCCAATGTATCCAAGGCGCCTGCCCGCTACTCCACACTGTCCTTGCCCGGAGTCCCTTCCGTGTCACAGCTTTGACGCAGAAGGGACACCCGGCGTGTGTAAATAGACCTAAATGGAGGTCTCACCACACGGTGAGTGGATCACAGTGGAGTGTGGTGGAGGCTTACTCTGTCTCTGAAGTTGCTAGAAGTGCTGTGGAGAAGTGACATCAATTGCTGCATCTTTTATCATTGTATTAATGGGACTTTGTTGCTGTCGGGGTATTTCACTGATGACAGTGATATTTGTTGTACAGCACTGAGAGGACTCTTACCCTGTACTGTGAGCACTTTTCCTCTCTTTTCGTCAAAATTGAATACATAGAGGAGGCGAACCAGGACCATATATATACAGTCTTGGGGGGTTATATATTTTTTGCATATAGTGTGCTGGTTTGTAAGCATTCTACTGCCAAAGACTAGCACATTATATGATCACTCCAATCTGAATAATCTCAAATACCTTCTGTTTTAAAAGGGCAAAATTCTGTTTTGCTTAAAATTGAGTCCTTTTAGTCCTTTTTATGCCCTTTACACACTCCTAGGAGTTCTGGTTCACCATGAGCATTATAGGCAATCTGCAACTCATAGTAAAGGAGATCCCACAAACAGTGGCTGCAGTTAGTCTATTCACCACAAGATGGCGATCACACACACGGGAAATGATGTAAGACAGGAAGAAGAGAAGTTGCAGGAAATGGAGAGGACACGTTGTTGGAAGAGGTAATTGTGTGATTCTTGTTATAGACTAGCACATATATGGCTGCTGGGCATTGTACAGGATGTATTGCAGTGGGGGGATCAGTGCAGACATGGGCAAGTATGAGGATAGTAATAGTATGAATGAGCATAGAGATTGTATGCAGCAATAACTGTATATAGGAGAGATGGGGAAGAGAGCATTAGTGTTAGATGGAATGTGAGCAGTCACACAGGGCTTTTCTCCTGTCTGACTCACAGTGCTTGGGAGCTGCAGCCACAGAAGGCACAGTCAGTAGCACCCCCTCACCTCCTGGGCAT
Source organism: Hyperolius riggenbachi (assembly GCF_040937935.1). Taxonomy (NCBI): domain Eukaryota; kingdom Metazoa; phylum Chordata; class Amphibia; order Anura; family Hyperoliidae; genus Hyperolius; species Hyperolius riggenbachi. The sequence goes on from NC_090655.1 coordinate 278,896,271, forward strand.
TAAGCTGCATAATAAATGTATCACTAAACAGAGATATAGAGAGAGGAGGCTTGAGCCAGCACTGCAGTTAGGGTACTTTATTGTAAAAAAGGACACTTACAGTTAGGTAGCAGCCAGATGTCAGAGCAGGTTAAGTGGGCGCCAGGTCTGTGTCCCCCTGCGGACGTCCGTTTCGCGCTAACAGCGCTTGTTCACCGCAATGGGGAAGGTTGGGGGCGGGCTGCATCAACGCTGGTTACATACCAGCGTCACGGCGGCACTTCCGCCTACGTTAGCAAGCCACGCCCCCAATTTCTATGGCAACACATGACGCTCACTTGCCCCGCATAGAGGACTAAAAGCGTCCGTGTAACCTGGCAGCAGGGAATACGCCCACAGGCACGCCCCGCCATATGGCTCAACGCTCGGCCTCCCAGCAGAGGGTGCACTGCAGAGGCTGCTGACAGCAAGCAGCAGTATGCGTGCATACAGGAGACACTTACTATATTAGAGGTCTAGAGTAAAGGGGAACCCCAATGCAAGGGAGGGAGGCGGGAGCCAGGACTAGCGCGCCCGCGGGAGCAACCCCAGATGACAGGTCAAATAGAACATAGAAATCTATAAAAATAAACACCTAAAGGTGTATATATTCAGAACTTACGGAGGGAGAAGAGAAAGAGAGGCGCCAGTGCACACACAGGACAGATACAGCCCGGTCCAGAGAGGAGGAGGAAAAACGTGCAGGATAATGGAGTTGAATATCCCTGTGCGGCGTCAACCACTGCATATCGCCGCCCAAGCATATAGATGGATGAAAGATTATGAGAGGAGAAAAGTGGAGACAGAATCCACGACAAGAAGCAAGGCTCCATAGATGTGGCAAGGCCAGAAGGTTTAGGAGACGTTGCTTAAATCATTCTAAATACATTTCTTTGAGATCATTTTTTGAGGAAGCAAGCTAATTCGTTCTTATCATTCAGTCCAAGGGGGCCAAGTGCATTGGTTTGCATGATCCATCGTGCTTCGTGTTGTAATAAAGTACGTTCTCTATCTCCTCCCCGGTGTGCAAGAGATACGTTTTCCAAAGCAAAGAACCTCAGACAATTAGGGTTTCTCCCATGGCACTGGGCCATATGCACTATTAACCTAGTGCATTTGTCTTTAGATTTAAGTGAACGGAGGTGTTCTTTGATCCTCGTCTGCATCTCTCGGGTAGTTTGCCCAATGTAGTATCTGTCACATGGGCATAATAAACAATACACCACGAATTTGGATCTACATGATAGTACATCTTTGATTTTGACCGGAGTTCCTCCTAAGGTCGGTGTTCCATGTTTCAGGATCTGGTCACAGATACCGCATGTCCCACAGCGGTAGTTCCCTGGATGTTTAAGGGTGTTCAACCACTTGGTCGAATTAGGTTTCTTATGTTCGCTACTCGTAAGCATGTCGCCTAGAGTGGGGGTTCTCCTAAACGTCACCAGGGGGGGGGGGGGGGGGCATCGTAGTCGCCCCTATCAGATGTGGATCTCCCTGTAGGACGTGCCAATTTTTGTGGATGATTCCTTTGATAGTGGTTGCCATTGGTGAATAATCAAAAGCGAACACCTGTCTGGTGTTAGCATTGGGACCGTCCTGTTGTGTAGTATATTGGCGTCGCCTTTTGATAAGTTCACTTCTGGGTCTGGAGAAGGCCCTATCTTTTGCCTCTTCCAGCAAGGCCAGGTCATAGCCTCTATGTTGCAGTCGGGCTTTGAGATCTTCTGCCTGTTCCAGATATTTGGAGTCCTCGCTATTGTTTCTACGGAGACGTAGGAACTGCCCATAGGGGATAGATTTCGTTACCCAGGGAGGGTGGAAGCTCTTTCTATGCAGGATTGAATTTGTGGCTGTGTTCTTACGGTAGCCTCTAGTTACTAGTCGATCATGCTGAATGACAAGCTCAAGATCAAGGAAATTGATATGACATGAATCAATTTCTGCAGTGAATTTCATGTTGATCTGGTTGTCGTTCAGGTAGTCGACAAAAAGGGGAAACTCTAGTTCAGTACCTGACCAGAACACCAGGACGTCATCCACATACCTCGACCATCTCCGCAGGCACCCGCGAAACGGATTCGCGTCGCCATGCACGCAGATCTCCTCCCAGCGTGCCAGGAAGAGATTTGCGTATGTGCAGGCCACCGCCGTTCCCTTGGCGGTGCCCGACACCTGCTGGTACCACTTCTCTCTAAATAGAAAGGAGTTATGGGTCAGTACGAAACGTAAACAATCACAGATGTAATCGCAATGTTCGTCCGTGCGTGTACCTCGTCTGAGATACGACTCAACCGCCGCAATGCCGTCCTCATGTGGTATTCTGCTGTACAGGCTGACCACATCAATTGTGGCCAGCCTGTCCCCCGCACACCAGACGAGGTCATCGACCCCGTCAAGAACATCGATGGTGTCAGCAAGGTGTGATGGCACCAACGATAACAGTGGCCTGAGGAGATGGTCGAGGTACTTTGACAGTCTCTCGGTAACTGAACCGACACCGGAGACTATCGGACGTCCCGGTGGTCTGGTCCTGGATTTGTGTATTTTAGGTAGCATATACCATACTGGGAATCTGGGATGATCTGGTAATAACTGTTCCCCCATTTTCTTGGTAAGGAAGCCTGCCTCTACCCCTCTACGAAGTAGAGACCTTAGTGCAGATACATATCTCCATGTCGGATTGCTATTCAACGGTTGATACACTGTTGTATCCAGGAGCTGGCTCATTGCTTCTTCTTCGTACTGGGTTCTAGTCATAAGTACGAGGTTCCCCCCCCTTGTCAGCCTGTTTCAAGATCAAGTCCTCCCTTGCTCTCAACCACCTCAAGGCAGATAGTTCTCCCTGGGTAAGGTTGTCAGCCTCCTCTCGATAGATCAAGGCCTTGGTTTCTCTCAGAACAATTCTATGAAAGCTATCAATACTAGAGCCTGGGGTGGTTGGAAAAGTGCAATTTATTTACAGGGTCTAAAGGGTGCATGATCTTCTGATACAGGTGTGGGGTCCTTGATCTTATGCCCCTCATTCTCCTCTAATAGAGTCTTTAGGATACAGTCCTCCGCATTTTGGGGTTCCCTCTCCCGGCTGGGTGCAAAGAAACCTAATGAGCCGATGGTTGTCTTAGTGTTGTCCTGTGAATTCTCCTTGCGTGCAAAGAAGTGTCTGATATTAAGCTGTCTGACACCTTTAAAGAGATCAATTTCAAATTGTACAGGATCAAATTTTCTAGTAATAGAGTAATTTAGTCCTTTTTGTAGCAAACTCTTGCAGTCTTCGGCGATCTCAATTCCTGCAATATTAATGATTTCCAGATTTAGGGCATCTTCTACTCCTGGGTCCTTTGCCTCTTGCCTCTGCGTCTCGCCCTCCAGGAACGTCCGTCCCTCCAGGAGACTTGTTTCTGTGGTCTTCCTGTGGTGCTTCCGCCCTCCTCTATGCAATCTGCGCCTAAAGAGACTGATGCACATGGTTGTACATTTTCTCCAAAAGTTTGTGCAACTCCAGGTGTAGATGGTTTACTTGGTTTTGGTACGGGCTTATTGGGTCTTTTTTTATTATTTTTGTCGTCCCCACTAGTCTCAGACCCCGAGTCCATGGTCCAATAGCCTCTTGGTTTCCTGTTTCTGCGTGGTTGGCCTGTGTTGCGTGTGGTGGTGTTCCACGAGAAGACCTTTCCGGTTGCAAAATCGCTTTTGTCTCTTAACAGTTTGCGCAGCTTCCTTTCCTTAATTTCGTTTTGTACGGGTACCAGTTTGTCGCTAATTGTTTTCAAGCTTTTTTGTAAATCCTCTGGTGGTAAGATGGAACCGAGCTGCGTTTTGATGTTAGCGATCTCTTCGGTTACTAATTTATGCTCTCTTTCTGTCCTGGCTAGGACAATCGCCTGGAGCCTTCTAGCGTCGTTCACCTGCTCCTCCTCCCACTCTTCCACAAAGCTCCTATCCTCTCTGTATTCTGAGGGTTCTCGATAGTGTCTGAACCCTCGGGCTGCAATCTTGTCGTCCTCGTATTTCTGTAGTGTGGCCGCCGTCCAGAAAAGTTTCACCTCCCTCTCTCTCTCCCTCCAAAGTTTCAATTCCAGTACCCTGGCGCCCACTGATTTGTTGTGGGAGGAAGTGGTAGAACTGAGGTTGGAAAAGAAGCCCTCAAGATCTGTCCTCCCCTCTGCTATGGCATCTATACCTTCAGCCTCAGAGGCCGCCGTTTCTGGACTTGCCTCTTCTGTTTGCATCACGAAGGTGCTCGGAATGAGTGACAATGTCAGTGTAAACAAGGAGCAATGGAGTATCACTAAACAGATGCTGCCTCCAGCCAGGATGTGCTCCCCGCTCTGCACCCAGCTCTCTTACATACGGTGACTAGACCTCCCGCTTTAGCAGGGACACGTCCCGGATTTGGGGTCCGCTGTCCTAGGCTGCATTTGAGTCCCGGGAAATGTCCTGCTTTTGGCTGTGGGATGTCCCGGCCGCAGGACTCTGGCCACCATCCAATGGGCTGTGCTGTGGAAAGCAGGCATGGCCACCTGGCATCAACCTTACCCCCCCAGCGTGCTTCCCCATTAGCCCTGCCCTCCCTCCAATTGGTGCGGCCAACCCCGCCCAGCCTAACCGCTCAGATCTCTTGGACAGGGAGACGGGATTTTTGAATAGCCAATCCATACAGGAGAGCCCTTACTGATGTGAACTGCATCAGCTCACTGGTAAGAGTGGCACAGAAGCTTCACAGCAGCCTGTGTCACCAGCACTGTCCCTCGGTGCCCCCTTCCCCACGTGTGTGTCCCTCTCTCCCCCAGCCCTGTCCCGCAATGTTTACCCCTCCCCCACTACAGTGTGTGTGTGTCCTTCCCTACCCCAGCACTGTCCCTCAATGTGTATGTGTCTCCCTCTTCTCTCCAGTGTGTGTCCCACTCCCCCCTCCCAGGATTGTCCCTCAGTGTGTGTTCTAGTGTTCTCCTGCTGCTTCTCTCGCACCCCCCCCCCCCCCATGAACCTTCTCCTGTGTGTGATTGTCACCCTTCTCCCCACCCAGTCAGTGTCATCCTTCTCCCTAGCTAGTTTCCCCTCCTCTCCACCTACTGTCACCCTCCTCCCCTTCCAATCAGTGTCACCCTCCTCCCCACCTACTGTCACCCTCCTCCCCTTCTAGTCAGTGTCACCCTCCTCCCCACCTACTGTCACCCTTCACCCCTTCCAGTCAGTGTCACCCTCCTTTCCTCCAGTGTGCTGTATTCCATGTGTGGATGGTAACAAGTACTGAATTTTAACTTGTGTCTGCGGTAATGTTTGCCTCATTTACCATTTGCTGCATTTCATGTGTCCGGACGTAATGCTTGCCTTATTTTCGGGGGAATAGTTTGCTGCATTTCATTTGACCGAGGTATCGGTTGTTGCACATCATGTGTCGTGGGTAACGGTTCTTGCATTTTTGATGTGTTGAAGGTCACGGTCTTTGCATTTCATGTGTTGGGGAAATGATTATTGCATTTCATGTGCTGCAGGTAACGGTTACTGTATCACTTGATGGCCAGAGTTGGCTGCATTTGCTACTTTGGGGTTATTGTTGCAGGATTTGGCATTTGGGGGCTCATGATTACTAAATGATATGCTTATAAATAGCATGACGCAGTTTTTGCAGCTTTATCATCTGCACATCAATGATGCAAATCTCCCGTTTAATCACATCATGGCGGAAAAGCCTCTTTCTCATGTGTTTGGGGGACGTTGCCTAATTAACCCAGAGGCGCTTAGTGCTATACTGATCTGCAGCTGTTATATGCTCCTACTTTTACTGCCTGATGAAGCAGGGTCACACCTGTAAAACGCGTTGCACAATAACTGGAAGTGTGTAAATACAATTTTCTGTGGCTGTTCAAATCAACAGTTCTGTGTGTCTGCTTGGAGGAGGTAAGTCCACCACTACCTGCTCTATACATATATATTTGTAAGATTTTTAGTCCTTTTTATCCTGTTGGCGCCTCTGTTTGTTCTTGTACAATATCTGAGTCCACCCTTGGTGAAGGGATGTAACTCCTTTTTCTTTATGGAGAGCAACTTCTTAATCCTGAGTGGGGACAGGTCTAATCTCCCCACCTGCATTTACAGTGGTTACCTTTGTGGCGACCCGGGTGTGTGAGTATTCTTTTACTTACTCTGCATATTCATCCTTTGCCAGTACTTACTACACTATATTGGCTCTCTGTGTCCTCTCTTTGTAATTACCCTTAGGGTCACTTGCCTAACTTTTGGGAGGAAACTCTGGCTCACTGCCTCACTGTTACAGTGCAGTTAGCTCTGCCCATGTGATGTCATGGCCACACCCATTTTTCGCCATGGCGCACGCCGCACTGACAAAACACACCCCTGCCAGGCAACTGGTATTGCTTAAAAGGAAATAAATATGGCAGCCTCCATATCCCTCTCACTAAAGTTGTCCTTTAAGGCTTTGTGGTTGGTGCCCCCCTCATCTATTCTATTACACGCAGAGCTGTGGAGTCGGAGTCGGGGCAATTTTTGGGTATCTGGAGTCGGGAAAAAATGCACCGACTCCGACTCCTAATGAATTTAAACTGTAATTAAATAGAAAATATGATAAAACGTTCTGTTTCTCAGATAATAGTCCTCATAAATTCTATATACAGTAATAGCTGTGCTTAGCCCACAGAAATGAAATAAACCAATCAAACATCAAACTTGTGCTACTTCAGTAAAGCAGTCTCCGTATTTTTAAAGTCAGATATACATATCTGATTGTGACTGTATATATGATGTGTACACAGGAATCTCTTATATATACTAAATAACATCTATGCTGTAAGAATAAAGCCTGATGTGTAGCCGTGTCACTAATAGAGATAGTCAATGAGATGGAAATAATTCTGATGCTGGTTTATGCAAATGTATGCACTCCCTTTGCTCATGAAATCAAATCATTTGATATGTTGTTAAAATTTGGATTAGTGACTATGAATTAAAGGGTACCTGAGACGGATGAAAAGGAAAGTTTTATACATACCTGGGGCTTCCTCCAGCCCCCTTCAGGCTAATCAGTCCCTCGCTGTCCTCCTCCGCCACCTGGATTTTCTGCTATGAGGAGTCGGTGGAATCCTAACCTGAGGAGTTAGTCGGAAGATTTTTGTACCGACTCCACAGCTCTGATTACACGTGAGCACTTTACTTTTTATTCTTTATTGCTGCTATTGCTCTTTACAGTATAGATGTTTATCTTTATCTAACATTATTGCTATTTACCCCTTCTGGGGCGGCTTGTGTCACTTGTTCACCTGATTTGCTGATTATTTTTGCTGGATTTTCTATCTCGCATATTTTGACTTGTCATTTTTCTTTAGCAATATTTTTTTTTTTTTATTGATGTTTATCATGTGTGATTTGTTTACATTGCATATATAACACTTAACCTATAACACTGGATGAGGAGGACCTGTGATTTTATATTTTGATTATTGATTTAGGACACCACTTTTTTCACCTTTCCTGATTTTTTTCATTGCATTTAATTGGATTGGATTGTAATTTGATAATTGATTTTTTTGGATTTATTGTTGCGGTCATTGTGGAGCTATACAGGGTACTTCCTCTTGTTTTGTGCTATTTGTGTTACCCCAGCACACTCTCTATCCTATTTATGTAAATTCACAATTTAACCACTATAGTGCTGGTCCGATCCTTCTGTTTCCTATATCCAGTACACTATCCAGCCGCTGCTCCTAGTGCAGATTTCATCGAGGCCTCTTTCACAGTGCGACGTTAAAGTCGCACGTTAGAAAATGTTCCAACGCAGACTAAGGTACAGCAATGCAAAGTCTGTGCGACATTCACAGTGCACAAGTTGCTTTGTGTGTAACGTGTAGCAATATTTCGAAAGTTCAGCATGCTGTGCGTTATATGTGGTTTCAGCTGTGTTAGACTGTTTGCACATGCTCAGTAAGGGGAGAGTCCAGTTATTGTTCCTAGCCACATGGCTAATTAATATTCACTGCACTGTAGTGTTGTCCGGATCATGAACGATTCGGATCTTTGATCCAGATCTTTTTTGTGAGTCGAATCCTCAGAATCATCACAATGAACGATTCGGTTCACAGTGGATGTCTGGAAGAAACAGAAAGTGCAGCTTCTGAGCACAACAAGCACAATCTTCCTGCTGCATCTCTCCCTTCCCCATTAGCACCCTCAATGTGCCCTCATTCTCCTGCACCTCTCACTCTGCTGCACCCCTGCTTCCTGCTTCTCTAGTAAAATGATTCAAAGATTCGGTTCAAAGATCCGGATCTTTTCAATGATCCGATTCCAATCATCCGAATCATTGAAAAGATCCAGACTTCCCATCTCTACCAAGAGCAGCATAACGCGGCTCAATCTGACGTCCAACTTCAACACCACCATGCATTGCGTTAGGGGCGCGTTATGCGACCTTAACGTCCCCTAAAATGCAACGTCTTGGTGTGAAAGAGGCCTTAAAGTGGACCTAAACTCTTGCACAGGACAGAAGGAAAACATAGAGAAATGCACCCTGTATGTATCTAGAGAGTCTAACTCCCCCTCATCTGTGACTAATCACAAGTTGTAATTTGATCTCTCAGCTGTGTCAGCTCAGGAACCACTTGTAGTGAGAAGAATATGGGGGCTGCCATATTTATTACCTGTTAAGCAATACCAGTTGCCTGGCAGCCCTGCTGATCTATTTAGCTGCAGATTCTGACTATAATGCCAGAAACACCTGATCTGCTGCATGCTTGTTCAGTGTCTAGGGGTAAAAGTATTAGAGGCAGAGGATCAGCAGGATGCCAGGCAACTGGTATTGTGTAACAGGAAATAAATATGGCAGCCTCCATATCCCTCTCACTTCAGTTCAATCATGCGCTTCACAAAGGCCTGTGTGCCGAAACATTTTATACTGTGATACAAGAAAAATTTGAGCTTTTATAGCCTTTAAATCCAGGTGTAGAATTGGTTGTTATTGATTTTATGTATGTTTCCTGCACCTTTTCAGGGCCTGGGTGCTGACTGGGCAACTCACTAGTGTATTCAATTTATGCTGCGGTTGAGCAATTGGACAAATATATCAATTCCCCACCCCAGTAATGCCATTTCTTCCCCAGTACTGCCATGCCCCACCCCCCCGTGTCCCCCAGCATTGCCATTATCCTCTAGTGTGTAATGTCCCCCACCCCAATAATGCCATTTCTCCCCCAGTATAGCCATGTCCCCCCTGTGTCCCCCAGCATTGCCATTATCCTCCAGTATGTAATGTCCCCCACCCCAATAATGCCATTTCTCCTCCAGTATAGCCATGTCCCCCCTGTGTCCTCCAGCATTGCCATTATCCTCCAGCATGTAATGTCCCCCACCCCCTGTGTCCCCCAGCATTGCCATTATCTTCCAGTATATAGTATCCCCCACCCCAGTAATGCCATTTCTTCCCCAGTATAGCCATGTCCCCCAGCATTGCCATTATCCTCCAGTATGTAATGTCCCCCACCCTAGTAATGCCATTTCTCCCCCAGTATAGCCATGTCCCCCCTGTGTCCTCCAGCATTGCCATTATCCTCCAGTATGTAATGTCCCCCACCCCAGTAATGTCCTTCCTTTCCCAGTATAGCCATGTCCCCCCTGTGTCCCCCAGCATTGCCATTACCCTCCAGTATGTAATGTCCCCACCCCAGTAATGCCATTGCTTTCCCAGTATAGCCATATTCCCCCCTGTGTCCCCCAGCATTGTCATTATCCTCCAGTATGTAATGTCCCCACCCCAGTAATGCCATTTCTCCCCCAGTATTGCCATGTCTCCTCTGTGTCCCCCAGCATTACCATTATCCTCCAGTATGTAATGTCCCCCACCCCAGTAATGCCATTTCTTTCACAGTATAGCCATGTCCTCCTGTGTCCCCAGCATTGCCATTATCCTCCAGTATGTAATGCCCCCACCCCAGTAATGTAATTTCTTTCCCAGTATAACCATGTTCTCCCTGTGTCCCCTAGCATTGCCATTATCCTCCAGTATGTAATGTCCCCACCCCAGTAATGCCATTCCTTTCCCAGTATAGCCATGTCCCCCTGTGCCCCCCAGCATTGCCATTATCCTCCAGTTTGTCATTTCTCCCCCAGTATAGCCATGTCCCACTGTGTCCCCCAGCATTGCCATTATCCTCCAGTATGTAATGTCCCCCCACCCCAGTAATGCCATTTCTTTCCCAGTATAGCCATGTCCCCCCTGTGTCCCCAGCATTGCCATTATCCTCCAGTATGTAATGTCCCCCCACCCCAGTAATGTCATTTCTTTCCCAGTATAGCCATGTCCCCCCTGTGTCCCCAGCATTGCCATTATCCCCCAGTATGCAGTGTCCCTACCCCAGTAATGCCATTTTTTCCCCAGTATAGCCATGCCTCCCATGTGTCCCCCAGCATTGCCATTTTCCTCCAGTATGTAATGTCCCCCACCCCAGTAATGCCATTTCTGGCCCAGTATAGCCATGTCCCCAGCATTGCCATTATCCTCCAGTATGTAATGCCCCCACCCCAGTAATGCCATTTCTTTCCCAGTATAGCCATGTCCTCCTGTGTCCCCCAGCATTGCCATTATCCTCCAGTTTGTCATTTCTCCCCCAGTATAGCCATGTCCCACTGTGTCCCCCAGCATTGCCATTATCCTCCAGTATGTAATGTCCCCCCACCCCAGTAATGCCATTTCTTTCCCAGTATAGCCATGTCCCCCCTGTGTCCCCAGCATTGCCATTATCCTCCAGTATGTAATGTCCCCCCACCCCAGTAATGTCATTTCTTTCCCAGTATAGCCATGTCCCCCCTGTGTCCCCAGCATTGCCATTATCCCCCAGTATGCAATGTCCCTACCCCAGTAATGCCATTTTTTCCCCAGTATAGCCATGCCCCCTTGTGTCCCCAGCAATGCCATTATCCTCCAGTATGTAATGTCCCCCACCCCAGTAATTCCATTTCTCCCCCAGTATATCCATGTCCACCCTATGTCCCCCAGCATTGCCATTATCCTCCAGTATATAATGTCCCCCACCCCAGTAATGCCATTTCTTTCCCAGTATAGCCATGTTCTCCCTGTGTCCCCTAGCATTGCCATTATCCTCCAGTATGTAATATCCCCCACCCCAGTAATGTCACTTACCCCCCAGTATAGCCATGTCCCCCATGTGTCCCCCAGCATTGACATTTTCCTCCAGTATGTAATATCCCCCACCCCAGTAATGCCATTTCTCCCCCAGTATAGCCATGTCCCCCTGTGTCCCCCAGCATTGCCATTATCCTCCAGTATATAATGTCCCCCCACCCCAGTAATGCCATTTATTTCCCAGTATAGCCATGTCCCTCTGTGTCCCCCAGAATTGCCATTATCCTCCAGTATGTAATATCCCCCACCTCGTAATGCCATTTCTTTCCCAGTATAGCCATGCCCCACTGTGTTCCCCAGCATTGCCATTATCCTCCAGTATGTAATGCCCCCACCCCAGTAATGCCATTTCTTTCCCAGTATAGCCATGTCCCCCGTGTCCTCCAGCATTGCCATTATCCTCCAGTATGTAATATCCCCCACCCCGTAATGCCATTTCTTTCCCAGTATAGCCACGTCCCCCTGTGTCCCCAGCATTGCCATTAGCCTCCAGTATGTAATGTCCCCCACCCCAGTTATGCCATTTCTCCCCCAGTATAGCCATGCCCACACTCCAGTATTGCTTCTTCCCCCACCTCCATGCAGAGTAGTAATAGGAGGGATTACATTGGTTTATAGCTAGCTGTCACAGTGTGCTCCAGTCCTCTGCTCCCATTAGCCTCAGTCTCTGCCTCTCCTCATATCCTCATCCATCTACCACTACCAGCACTGCTGTAACATCACTGGAATGGTAACAGTGGGAGGGGGGATGTGAGGAGAGAAGGCCAGCTGGAGAGGAGGCAGAGGGAGGACAGGACTGCAGCATGCTATGAGTATAGTGCACTGATAGCTATAAACCAGCTTATTATGCTTTCCTGCAATACTCTGCATGGACCCACCACCCACAAGTGACAGCAATGGGGAGTGCTGGGGGAGGGGGGTCCTGTATTGGCAGTTTCACCACTGACAGCCATATAACCTAGATTATCCCCCCCCCCTTATTATTTATCTAAAGGCAGCAGCATCCTTTATGGATCACATGACCAAATCACTGAGGATGGACGAGGACCAGAGTCACATGACCGAGAGAATATTCAACCTCACTTTGGAGTAGTGATGCTCGGATACCCCTTTTTATTATTCGAGTTAGGTCAAATTCGAATAGTAAATTATTCGAGGTCGGTCGAATATTCGAGTCGAATATTTTTTACTATTCGATTCGACCTCGAAATTCGAGCTCACTATTTGAGTCGGTATTCGAGCTCATTATTCGAGCTGACTATTCGAATTGGCCTTAAATAGCTTCCAACACTTGTTTTGGGGGTGAATGATGCAAGAAACATCTTTTTTTCCAAGTAACAACAGCAAGTGATTATGTGAGGATGTTCCTTTAAAAAAAAAAAAAAGGTGGAAAGAGAAGTTGTGTCCAAAATTCTGTTCAGTACTGTATATACTTCTTCTTCTTCTTCTTCTTCTTCTTCTTCTTCTTCTTCTTCTTCTTCTTCTTCTTCTTCTCCTCCTCCTCCTCCTCCTCCTCCTCCTCCTCCTCCTCCTCCTCCTCCTCCTCCTCCTCCTCCTCCTCCTCCTCCTCCTCCTCCTCCTCCTCCTCCTCCTCCTCCTCCTCCTCCTCCTCCTCCTCCTCCTCCTCCTCCTCCTCCTCCTCCTCCTCCTCCTCCTCCTCCTCCTCCTCCTCCTCCTCCTCCTCCTCCTCCTCCTCCTCCTCCTCCTCCTCCTCCTCCTCCTCCTCCTCCTCCTCCTCCTCCTCCTCCTCCTCCTCCTCCTCCTCCTCCTCCTCCTCCTCCTCCTCCTCCTCCTCCTCCTCCTCCTCCTCCTCCTCCTCCTCCTCCTCCTCCTCCTCCTCCTCCTCCTCCTCCTCCTCCTCCTCCTCCTCCTCCTCCTCCTCCTCCTCCTCCTCCTCCTCCTCCTCCTCCTCCTCCTCCTCCTCCTCCTCCTCCTCCTCCTCCTCCTCCTCCTCCTCCTCCTCCTCCTCCTCCTCCTTCTCCTCCTCCTCCTCCTCCTCCTCCTTCTCCTCCTCCTCTTATTTCTCTTCTATATATATATTTTTTTTAAGAAATGCAGCTATTTTTGAGCGTAATAGCTGGTGGCGCATGGTGGAAGCGCTATTGTATGTGCTCCCTGGCAGTGGAAACACACAGACAGCAGGAGGTAAATTCAGCAAGAGCAGCAGCAGGAGGAGGATGATTGTGTGGCAGCAGGCAGTCAATGAGGCAGGCAGCGAGACATAATAGGCTGTGGTACCTAGCGGTGGTACCAGGCTGTAAATACACAGCATGAGGTTCCAGACAGCGGTCGTGAAGCCCACATCGTGTCCAATACACAACTGGGACATCACAGTTTTCAACCCGGACACCTCTAAAAATAATATCACAAAGTATTAAAAAGTATATATATATTTTTTTTAAAGAAATGCAGCTATTTTTGAGCGTAATAGCTGGTGGCGCATGGTGGAAGCGCCATTGTATGTGCTCCCTGGCAGTGGAAACACACAGACAGCAGGAGGTAAATTCAGCAGCAGCAGCAGGAGGAGGATGATGATTGTGTGGCAGCAGGCAGTCAATGAGGCAGGCAGCGAGACATAATAGGCTGTGGTACCTAGCGGTGGTACCAGGCTGTAAATACACAGCATGAGGTTCCATACAGCGGTCGTGAAGCCCACATCGTGTCCAATACACAACTGGGACATCACAGTTTTTACAGCAAATTACACATATAGCTATTGTTGGACGTAATAGCTGGTGGCAGAGTGGCAGCAGAAGGTAAATCTGTGTACCCTGGCAGTGGGAAACACAGACAGACAGACAGCAGCAGAAGCAGGAGGAATGGAGGCGTAGTGTGAGTGTGGCAGCAGGTAGGTAGGCAGCGTGACATAATAGCCCTGGTACCTAGCATTGATACCAGGGCTGTAAATAAATACAACAGGAGGTCCCAGGCAGCGGTCGTGCAGCCCACATCGTGTCCAATACACAACTGGGACAACACAGTATTCAACCCGGGCACCTCAGAAAAATTAAAACTTTTTTTTTTTTAATGGTTTACTTTTTTTTTCTTTTTTGACAGCAAATTTAACATATAGCTATTGTTGGACGTAATAGCTGGTGGCAGAGTGGCAGCAGAAGGTAAAATCTGTGTACCCTGGCAGTGGGAAACACAGACAGACAGCAGAAGGGCAGTACACAGCAGCCCACTGGAGGTGTAAAATGTGTGTCTACTACAGGCGACGTAATAGTCAAACTGAACCAGGCTTGCTTAGTAGTGAGCAGGAGCCAGGAGGTGGTAAAGGGTGGTAAGGCATATTAACAATGGTTCCGGCAGCCAGTTCATGTCCCCCTCTCGCCGACAACAGGGGCCAGGAACTCGCCTTCCACCCACGCCTGGTTCATCTTGAGAAACGTCAGTCTGTCCACAGACTTGTGAGACAGACGTGAGCGTTTCTCGGTGACCACGCCACCAGCTGCACTGAAGCAGCGCTCGGACAGCACGCTGGAAGGGGGGCAGGACAGCACTTCCAGGGCGTACTGCGCCAGCTCGCTCCAGATCTCCAGGCGCTTGACCCAATACTCCATGGGATCAACAGGGGCATCGCTGTCAAGCCCGCTGTAGGACCCCATGTAGTCAGCAACCATGCGGGTCAGGCGCTGGCTGTGACCGGAGGAGGATGCTGCTGCATGCACCTCCTCTCTAGTCACTGCTGGAGCCTCTACAGTCCTGTAGAGCTCGTTGCTGAGAGACAGCAGGTCTGTGGGGCGCTTGCTGCTGGATGCAGGCACCTGCTGCTGCCTCTGTGCTGGCTGGACAGTGGTGGTGGAAGGCTGGGAGAAGGCTTCCTCCAAGCGCTCAACAAGGGCCTGCTGCAAGCTCCTTATTTGTTGCGCTGGGTCTCCTCCTGCAGGAGGCAGGAACTGGCTCAACTTCCCCTTGAGGCGCGGGTCCAACATCATGCTGATCCAGATGTCCTCCCTCTGCTTCATCTGGATCACCCTGGGGTCCTTGCGCAGGCACGTCAGCATGTGCGCTGCCATTGGGAAGAGGCGGGCCACGTCTGCTGGCACATCGACGGCAGTGCTGTCCTCCTCATCCTCTTCCTCTGCCGCCTCATCCTCTCTCCACCCCTGCACCAACTCAGCTGCACTGTGCTGATCCCCCTTATCAGCAGCAAGGTCAGGGACCTCCACCAAGTCCTCCTCCTCCTCCCCCTCAGAGGTGGACTGTGCAGCTGCATGCCGCTCCTGCTGGGCCAAGGCTGCCGCTCCCTGTTCCAGCAAAGCATCGAGGGCCCTGTTCAGCAGACAAACCAGGGGCACCCACTCGCACACCATAGCATGGTCCCTGCTCACCATGTTGGTGGCCTGCAGAAAGGGAGCCAGCACTAAGCACACCTGCTGCATGTGCCTCCAGTCATCATCGGGGACGATGGACGGGATGTTGCTGGTCTTGTCCCTTTTCTGAGCGGCGAACACAGTGGCCAGGGCAAAGTACTGGTTGACAGCGTGCTTCTGTTCAACCAGACGCTCCAACATCGCCAGGGTGGAGTTCCAGCGAGTTGGAACGTCAAGGATCAGCCGATGGCGTGGCAGCTCCAGCTCCTTTTGCACGTCTTCCAGGCTCGCAGAGGCTGCAGGCGACCGCCGGAAGTGACGCACAACATTCCTTGTCGTTTCCAGCAGTTCGCCCATCCCCTGGTAGGTGCGCAAGAACTTCTGCACCACCAGGTTCAGCACGTGGGCAAGACAGGGGATGTGGGTCAGGTTTCCCCTGTCGATCGCGGCAACCAGATTGGCCCCATTGTCGGCCACCACCTCTCCGACTCTGAGGCCTCTGGGGTTCAGCCAAATCCTCTCCTGCTTCTGGAGTTTGGCCAACACATGGGTTGCCGTCAGTTTGGTCTTCCCAAGGCTGACCAACTGCAGCAGCGCTTGGCAGTGGCGTGGCTTCACGCTGCTGCTGAGGCGGGGGGTTTGGCCAGGTGTGCCGGAGGATGGCAGAGGATCGGAGGAACCTGCTGCAGTTTCCCTGACCCTGCGGGGTGGCACCACCCACTGTGTTGCTGCTGCTGCTGTGCCCGCTGCTGCTCTCCCATCCTCACCCCTTTCCACCAAGCTGACCCAGTGGACAGTGAAGGACAGGTAGCGGCCTGTCCCGAAGCGGCTGCTCCAGGAGTCCATGGTGACGTGGACCCTTTCACCAACCGCGTGCTCCAGCCCTCGCTCCACATTGGCCATCACAAAGCGGTGCAGTGCAGGAATGGCCTTGCGGGCAAAGTAGTGTCTGCTGGGGAGCTGCCAGTCTGGGGCTGCACAAGCACGCAGCGCACGCATGTCGCTCCCCTCCTGCACGAGCGTGTACGGCAGGAGTTGGGAGCACATGGCCCATGCCAGCAAGCCGTTCAGCTGACGCACGCGACGGCTGCTGGGAGGCAGAGCCCTAACCACCCCCTGGAAGGACTCGCTCAAAAGGCTCTGGCGTTGCCTTTTGCTAGCACGGGAACCAGCGGAGACAGCAGAGGAGGCCACTGAGGACTGGCTGCCAGAACAAGCCTCAGTGTCGGCGGCAGGAGTTGCAGAGGGGGGAGGAGCAGTGCGTTTCCTCACTCCTGCTGGTGCTGCTGGAGGAGCAGGAGGGCGGGTGGCTGCTGTTGCTGCTGCTGCTGCTGAAGGCTGTGCAGTGATGGGTGTGGTGCCACTGCCAGCACCAGATGCCTTCAGCCTCTGGAACTCCTCATGCTGGTGGAAATGTTTAGCAGCAAGATGGTTGATCAGAGAGCTGGTGCTGAACTTTAAGGGGTCTGCACCTCTGCTCAACTTCCGCTGACAGTGGTTGCAAGTGGCGTACTTGCTGTCAACTGTGGGCATGGTGAAAAATTGCCAGATTGGTGACAAGAAAAGCCCCCTACGGCCTGGAGCCGCTGCTTCCTGTCTCCCTGTGGTGGTTGGGGGGGGGGGGGGGGCTTGGGTGCGGCTGGTGGTGGTACTGGCAGATGCTGCTGCTGCTGCTGCTGAGCCTGAGACACCAGCAGGCTGTGGGGCCTGCCTACTGCTGCCAATGCTTGCAATGATGCGCCTCCTTGCAAGGCCCACAAGCGCATCCTCCACCTCCTCCTCAGAGCTGCTGATGATGACATCCCCAGGTGCTGGTGGTGGCGGCACCCAGTCTTTGTCTGTCACCACGTCATCATCATCATCATCCTCCCCCTCCTGAAACATGTCCTGCTGGGATGATGACCCCCCAAACTCCTCTCCTGATGCATGGATGGGCTGCTTGACTGTCGCCACAGTCTTGCTGTCCAATCCCTCATCCCCCAAAGTGCCCATCAGCATCTCCTCCTCAAAATCGCCAACAACAGCAGACAATTGACTCATGATGCCTGGGGTCAAAAGACTTCTGAATGACAGATCGCCAACTGACGGTGAACTGGCCTCCTCCCCAGGCCCTGCTGGGTGGCTGCTGTGAACAGGGGTGGTGGTGGTGAGGGTGGAGGCCTCGGATGCAGAGCTGATGGCGGGCTGCTCATCCTCCGTCATCAGTTGCACCACAGTGGCTGCATCCTTTTCCTCAATGGGACGTTTCCGACCCGGCTGGAGGAAAATAGGAGCAGGTGCTACACGCTGCTGCTGCTGTGTCTCTGCAGCGTGAGTTGCTCCTGCTGGACGGCGCCCAAGGCGTCCACGGCCAGTGGCTATAGGCGGAATGTTAGCCACTGACGCAGCTGCTGCTGCTGCGGAACTGTGCATGGTGGCGCGGCCGCGGCTTGCCACAATGCTGCTCCCTCTCCTCTTGATTCCCTTGCTGCCCTTCCCCTTGCCCAAACCGCGCTGGCTGCCACTTCCAGACATCTTAGATGTTTTGGGCGTAAACAAAAAAGTTTTTTAAAAGGGCGGGTGAAAAAGTGGGGTACTTTAATGGAGTGGGTTGGTGGGTAAGGTGACACTAATCACTAAGTGATTAGATCGCTAAGTGATTACTAGTACAGTACTAATACAAAATACAATAATTCAGTAATCCGTAAGTGTGAAGTTGTGAACAGTGAACAGTGAGTGTGTCCCCTAGTACACTAACTAGAAAATACAATAATCAGATTCAGTAGTAATCAGATGATTCAGTAGAAGGGAATAGAGTGTGTACTGTACACAGACAGTGCACGCACACACACACACGCAGGAGCTATGAACAGTAACAGTGAGTGTCCCTAGTACAGTATACAAAATACAATAATCAATCAGTAAGTAAAGAACAAGACAGGGTAGAATAAACAGCAGAAACACTGGTATAGATGAGAAATAAACTAACAGAGGACAGGAGGACAGCTGCCCACACAGGCAAGGCCCTGAGGCCTAAAGCTGTGTAAGCTTGCCTGCAGCAGCTGCCTGTCTCTATGTAACACACAAGCTACTAACTAAAATACAATCTCTATCTAGCTAACAACAATATAGGTGTATAGAGCAGGTGTATGTGAGCAAAAACGCTAGGTAGTTGACCACTATAGAGCACTTGCTAAGCCAAAGCACAAAGGAGCAGATCTCTCTCTGTACAAAGTCAGGCAAGGACGGAAAAACGGAACATGGCGGCCGCTATTTATAGGGTAGGGGCTGGCCAGGGTCCCCCTCTGTGATTGGCTGCCGTCAGAGGGCCTGGGAGCCCTCTGATTGGCTCTAAGGACATCAATCTGGGCTATGACGCTATTCGAGCTCGGTATTCGAGCTCGAATAGCGCTGTTTGCCAGAATAGCTCGAATAGTGAGTGGGCTATTCGAGTTCACTCGAATAGCCCATTCGAATAGCTGAAAAAGAGCTTGAATATTCGAGCTACTCGAATATTCGAGCTCTGCTGAGCATCCCTGCTTTGGAGATCATCTGTCTAGAGAGGTGAGGAGAATTCTGGGAGGCCACATGACATCACTCTTATCTCTGTTAATAAAACACACCTGACCAGAGAGGTGAGGAGGATTCTGGGAAATCATGTGACGTTAGTGTTTTGATTTTTCCATACAGAAATTTCCTCCAGTGAAGTCTGGTGATCATGTGACCATCACGGTGCCCCCACCTCACTCCCTGATATCTGAGGAACACAACAAGCAGAAGATTCTGGAAATCGCCAGGAAGATAATAGAGCTGCTGACAGGAGAGGTGAGCGGTGCTGGGAATTATGGGATGTTATCCAGTAACATCAAGGGGTATGTCTGGGCGGTGACTGTATCATTGCATGTGTCAGGTTCCTATGAGATGTCAGGATGTCACCGTCTATTTCTCCTAGCAGGAGTGGCAGTATATAGAAGGACACCAGGACCTCTACAAGGACACCATGATGGAGAATCAGGCCCCCCTCACATCACCGGGTAAGAGGAGATTTTCATTTTTTTGTAATGGAGAAAGCAGTGCTTGGGGTCCTTCTAGATCCCCCTCATCTGATAAACACAAACAGACAATGATCTCAATTCACAAAGGGCTGTTTAGCAAAAAAAAAAAAAGGTTGGGGAAATCACACATTCTGTATTGTAGACTTTGTTTTCCAAGTGCACTAAGATTGTCACACATGCAGTAATAGGTAATTTACTGAGAAATGTTGCTTCAGTTCAGTAAGACCTGCTCGGTAATGCAGAAGTCTCACAGCTGTGGAGGAGGTCTCTGCAGCAAGCTGATGTTCTCTCCTACAAGTGTCTGCATAACCCATTCCTGTGTGACAGCTTACTAGAGAGTAAAGGGCTTCCTGCATCCCTTTAGATGTGTATGCATGCCACTAAAGGGCCTCTTCTGTGTACCAGTATATTGATCTGCATGGCTAAGGGGATACAGGGAAGCCTCTTTAAATGTCTTCTGCTGTTGTATTTTTTTTTCTTTCTCATAATTCACCCGGCAGTGCATCTGATCAAATGAGGTGAGTAGCAGGACCAGGTGGCTCTTCCTATTGGCTTTTCCTTAGTCTGTCAATTTTACCATATGCTGATTTCTAGTTATTGACAAGTCCAGCGAGATCTTAAAAATACCCAACCTTTTTTTTTTTCATTTTACCGAATGCTCTAATGTTAGTGAATTGACATTTTTTGAGGTATTCACCGCACAAGCTGGTAATTTACCTCACTAGTCTGTAATATTTACTTTTCAATGTGGTAACACTTAGTTAATTGATCCCATAGTATTCAGTCATTGTGTGTGTTTTCTGCAGATGGATCCAGTAACAGAAACCCACCAGGGAGGTGTACAGGTCCTCTTTATTCCTGGAGTTGTCTACAGGAAGATCCCCCCACCCCCCACCATTATCAGGTAGGTGGAACTGAGTGTCATTAGAGACCCCAAACTATGTGACATTGTTTCCTGTTGTCTATGCTGTTATCTGTGTTCACATTATAAAGTACTTCTTATTTTGTGTGATTAGGGTGGAGAAGTGATACATGTAAGTGCTGTGGTTAAAGAGGAAGAAGAAGAGACGTATGTGAGGAGTGATCAGCAGTCTATGGAGGAGGGTGACAAGATGGGGACAATTAAAGACGAAGAAGAAGAGGCATGTGTGAGGAGTGATCAGCAGTCTATGGAGGAGGGTGACATGATGGGGAAATGTAAAGAGGAAGAAGATGAGATGTATGTGAGGAGTGATCAGCAGTCTATGGAGGGGGGTGACATGATGGGGACAATTAAAGAGGAAGAAGAAGAGGCATGTGTGAGGAGTGATCAGCAGTCTATGGAGGAGGGTGACATGATGGGGAAATGTAAAGAGGAAGAAGATGAGATGTATGTGAGGAGTGATCAGCAGTCTATGGAGGAGGGTGACATGATGGGGAAATGTAAAGAGGAAGAAGAAGAAGAGACGTATGTGAGGAGTGATCAGCAGCCTATGGAGGAGGGTGACGAGATGGGGACAAATAAAGAGGAAAAAGAAGAGACATATACGAGCAGTGATCAGCAGTCTATGGAGGAGGGTGACTTGATGAGGACAAGTAAAGAGAAAGAAGAAGAGATGTATGTGAGGAGTGATCAGCAGTCTATGGAGGAGGGTGACAATATGGGGACAAATAAAGAGGAAGAACAAGAGACCTATCTGAGGATTGATCAGTCCACAGAGGACAATGAAATGATGGGGAAAAATAAAGAGGAAAAAGTAGAGACATATGTGAGGAGTGATCAGCAGTCTATGGAGGAGGGGGACGTGATGGGGACGTGTAAAGAGGAAGAAGAGGAGACGTATGTGAGGAGTGATCAGCAGTCTGTGGAGGAGGGTGACATGAGGATAAAGAAAGAGGAAGAAGAAGAGACGTATGTGAAGAGTGATCAGCAGTCTATGGAGGAGGGTGACGTAATGGGGATAAATAAAGAGGAAGAAGAGACGTATGTGAGGAGTGATCAGCAGTCTATGGAGGAGGGGGACGTGATGGGGATAAAGAAAGAGGAAGAAGAAGAAGAGACATATGTGAGGAGTGATCAGCAGTCTATGGAGGAGGGTGACATGATGGGGACAAATAAAGAGGAAGAAGAGACGTATGTGAGGAGTGATCAGCAGTCTATGGAGGAGGGTGACATGATGGGGACAAATAAAGAGGAAGAAGAAGAGACCTATGTGAGGAGTGATCAGCAGTGTGTGGAGGAGGGGGACGTGATGAGAGCATCTAAGGAGGAAGACATTATTGCAGAGATGAGAATTGGTGAGTGATAAATAAATAGATATTGAATAGCCTTACTAAACTGACTAACAGATATGTCCCTGCTGGGCACAGTACAGATCATCTTCCTCTCAGTATGTGGGGTAATATTACCAGAGTTTCATGAATCTACCCCTTTGATACAATGTAAAGCAGTCAGTGTGCAGCTTGTATAATGGTGTAAATTTGCTGTCCCACCAACATAACTCAACACACAGCCATTAATGTCTAATCCGCTGGCAACAAAAGTGAGGACACCCCTAAGTGACAAATGTCAAAATTCTACTCAATTACACATTGCAGAGCCCAATCCAATTCACCTTTTTCCTAAGTTTTCTCCTTGGTGATATTTTCATATATTATCAATAAATGGCCTTTTAAGCCACCAGCAGGCAACAAAAAATCTTACTAAGATTATAAATGCAAAAGTTTGGATGTTTGTTACTCGATCACACAAAACTAGCTGATCGGATTAGAATGAAATTTGTCCCACACATAGTACATCACCTGGAATAACATATAGGATACTTTTTATCCCCATAACCAAAGAGTGGGCGGAGACAAATACAAATTTCACTAGGAAAATGTAAACTGCAGCCATTCTTACACTGCTAATGGCAGGGTTCTCAAACTTTGCACAGTTGGTCACTGGGTGACTGGGATTAATATTCAGGGAAGTGGGTGGAGCCTACAAAAGCCAGTCAAAATTCAGCTATTGATTTTTAAAGGGAATATTTAATTGCTGCCTTTCTTGCACTGTTAATGGCACAAGCCTCAAACCTGGTCCAGTTGGTCATTGGGTGACTGGGCTTCAAATTCAGAAAAGGAGGTGGAGCCACAAACAGCCAATCAGATTTGTTTCATTTCAATGCAAATTATTGATGCCAAAGCCTGCAAAGCTCACAAACTTGGTAATTCAGTAATTGTGTGTTAGGGTAAGAAAAAGTGGGCGCAGTCAACACCAGCTAAATACATACCCGGGCAACACCGGGCCATCAGCTAGTAAAAAATCATTTTTTCCCCACAATCCTTCAGGGCAAGGTGAGACGTCGCCCCTCCCAGACGCAGGAACAGACAGCACTTCCCCTATAAAAGAATCAAATGGTTAGTCCACCCTCAGTGCTGTTTGTTCCTGCGTCCAGGCAGCTCGGCATCTCCCCTTGGGATAGAGCCTGTGTGCTGGGCTGCAGGTGTCTGTTTCTAGGGCGGCTGAGACGACGGTACTGAGGTCGTCTAGCCTTCACCTCACATTGGGCTGTGTCTGTGAGGTTGCCTACCTTTCTCGGCCGAATGTGGTGGAGCAAGTGTGGAGGGCACGGCTTTCCTTGCCGCTTGCGGAGGAGTCGGAGCGGGAGAGGACCGGACGCTGGTAAGTCTCACGTGATGTGCATGCGGGAGAATAGCCGCATGAGGCTGTTGATGCGTAGGTTCCGGCTGGTATGTGCTATGGGTTTGAGCCTATGGGGGGTGGTCCTTCTGTCACTTCCGGTTCCGGCTCTGGTCCCGCCTCCGCGGGCGAAATGCTTAAGGGAAGAGCATGTGCAGGCTGATGGTGGCGTTTGTTGGTTGCTCTGCAGTGGACAGACTGCAGTCCTTGGGCAGGATATCGTTGGTTATGATGTCTGCTACAGAAAAGACTGAGAGTAATCCAGCCGCCCAGAAGGTGAGGCAGAGAGTCTCTTTCTGGGGTTTTGTTTGTGCATATTGTGGGGTTATCTGTATCTTATGCTGCTGTGTGTGTTATTGCAGGCAAAAACAACTGAAGCAGGGAGGCCTCCTCCTACTTATAAGAGATGCCCTGTATGCAATGTGAAATTGCCATTGCCCTATGCCAAAACTTTATGTCAACAGTGTACAGAAAAGGTTTTGGGGGAACAATCTGGTCCTTCTGTGCAAGAGACCTTGCAAGCTTTTACAGAAGAGATCAACTCCTCTTTAGCTTCTTTTACATCCTCTTTATCTGCGGCGGCTGCTTCTACATCTCAGAGTACTGTATCGGTAAATCCAGTGACTGAGGGGGAGAGTCAGGAGCAGTTGGATGTGAATGAAAGTTCAGCTGAGTCAGATTCTAAAGAGGTAGAAATGGATACTCCTTCACGATTCAGGTTTCAGGTGGAAGATACCGAAGCCCTGATTGCGGCGATTAATGAAACACTTGAATTAAACAATGAGGCAGCTGTTTCTTTATCCCTGCATGACCAATTATATAAAGGGATGGAGGAAAAGAAAGGTCTCACTTTTCCGGTGCATAATGCTATCAAGCAGACAATTCTAAAGTAATGGAAGGATCCAGAAAAAAGGCTGTTTATTTCTAAAGCTTTGAAACGCAGATTTCCATTTGCGGGTGAGGATTCGGCTTTATGGGACAAGTGTCCGAAGCTGGATACTCCCTTTTCGCAGGTGTCTAAACAGGGTGATTTAGCCTTTGAGGAACTCGGGGATCTTAAAGACCCCATAGACAAAAAGATTGACGCTTACCTTAAAAGGACATGTGAAGCGAATGCGGCTACGTTTAGACCAGCAATAGCTTCAACCTGTGTAGCCAGAACATTAGAATTGTGGATTAACCAACTCAAAGCAAATATTTTAGCAGGAGCATCAGTGGAGCAACTGATGGAGTCAATTACAATTTTGAATAAAGCAGCGAACTATTTGGCAGATCCTTCTGCGGAAACTATAAGGTTTACAACTAGATCTACTGCGCTGGTAAACGTTTCCCGGAGGGCGTTATGGCTTAAGACATGGGATGGCAATTTAGCAACCAAAAATAGATTATGTGGAGTGCCCTTCTCGGGCGATTTATTGTTTGGTCCGGATTTAGATCTGGCGTTGGAGAGAACTTCTAATAAAAAGAAAACATTTCCTAAGAAACAGAAATTGTCTAATAGGAAATATTTTCGTAAGCCAGCGGCAAACCAGAAGGATTCATATAAAGACCAAACAGGAAACAAAAGGTGGTTTAGTGACAAATCCAAAAGAGGAGGATTCCATCGGAGGGTCAGTCAAAGACACAATGACAATGGGGAAGGCTCAAATATTTTTACCACACTTGGTCAAGGGTGGTAAAGAGTCCGTTTATTCGGCAGACAATCAAATTCGGTTACCAAATCGAGTTTGCCATGCCCCCTCCGTCAAGATTTGTGATTTCAAGACCACCAAGAGACCCAGGTCTGGTTCCGGAGATTCTGAACATTTTAGAAAACATGTTAAGCCAGAATGTAATCTGCAGAGTTCCGAAGAAGGAACAAAGAGAGGGGTTTTATTCAACGATATTTCTGGTAAAAAAGCAATCAGGAAAATATCGTCTGATCCTAAATTTAAAAAGATTAAACCCGTTTATCAGGAACAAGAGGTTCCGAATGGAATCAATATGTCTCGTTGGACCTCAGGGATGCTTATTGGCATGTGCCAATCCACAAGCGATCCCAAAAATTAATAAGGTTTGCTCTTCAGGTAAACGGAATTCTAATGCAGTTTCAATTCCTATGCCTCCCATTTGGGATCACTTCCGCACCAAGAATGTTCACAAAAATTCTAGGGGAAGCTTTGATTCCTTTAAAGGGAAGGTTCAAGCAAAATAAAAAAATGAGTTTCACTTACCTGGGGCTTCTACCAGCCCCATGCAGCCATCCTGTGCCCACGTAGTCACTCACTGCTGCTCCAGTCCCCCGCTGGCAGCTTGCCGACCTCGGAGGTCGGCGGGACGCATTGCATACATTTTTACGCATTCACGCTAGTCCAGGAACATTAACACATACATTTTTACGCGTTACTGGTTCAATGCGTAAATTTTTACGCATTAAACCAGTAATGCGTAAAAATGTATGTGTTAATGTTCCTGCACTAGCGGGAATGCGTAAAAATGTATGCAATGCCTCCCGCCGACCTCCGAGGTCGGCAAGCTGCCAGCAGGTGACTGGAGCAGCAGTGAGTGACTACGAGGGCACAGGATGGCTGCATGGGGCTGGTAGAAGCCCCAGGTAAGTGAAACTCATTTTTTTATTTTGCTTGGACATTCCCTTTAAGGGAAAGGTCGGTCATGGTGATTCCATATCTGGACGACCTGTTAATTATGGGCAAATCAGAGGCAGAATTGAAGGATCATCTGCACGTAGTGTCAGATCACCTACAGTCATTAGGATGGATCATAAACCAGGAAAAATCGTGCCTTTTACCAAAACAAAGGATGGTGTTTTGGGGCATTTCAATAGATTCGCTGGATCAAAAATTTTATACTTCCAGGGAAAAAAGGGAAAAATTAAAAAATGCGATTCTGACGCTTCAAAAAGAGTGGCAACCTTCATTAAGAATGATATCGCAAGTGTTGGGATTAATGTCATCAACAATGGTAGCAGTGCCATGGGCACTGTCGCACCTCAGAACGCTACAGAATTTTCTATTGGAAAATTGGGAGGGGCAGCCGAGAAGCCTGGACTTTAAGGTGTCCATTCCAATATTGGTGAAAACATCACTTCAGTGGTGGTTGGAGGACTCCAATCTACTAAAAGGCAAACTATGGAAGTATCCAACAGGAAAATTTTTAACCACGGACGCAAGTTTGTGGGGATGGGGGGCTCATGTAGACCATGCAGCGTTCCAGGGCAAATGGTCCAGGCAGGAGTCTCAAAGCTCTTCGAATTGGAGGGAGTTGAAAGCAGTGAGTTTAGCACTCACTCAGGCAAAGACAATAATATTCAAGACACGTCTTAATTCAGTCAGACAATGTTACGACGGTTGCATTTATAAACAAGCAGGGCGGCACGAGGTCCCGGTTATTACAGGAAGCTGCGGCAGAGATTTTATTCTGGGCAGAAGAGAATGTGTTGTCCTTGAGAGCGGTTCATCTCAGGGGCACATTGAATATGGATGCGGACAAACTGAGCAGAAACAAAATTCTAGCCTCAGAGTGGTCATTAACCTTCTTGGCGGTAACCCCGAACGTAGTTCGGGGTAAGCCGCCGGAGGGTGCCGCTCAGGCCCTGCTGGGCCGATTTGTTTAATTTTTTTTTTGCTGGACGCAGCTAGCACTTTGCTAGCTGCGCCAGCACCCTGATCGCCGCCGCCGCGCGCCCGATCGCCGCTATACGGTGCGGCGCGCGGCCCCCCCCCCCCCAGACTTCGTGCGCTGCCTGGCCAATCAGTGCCAGGCAGCGCCGAGGGGTGGCCCGGGACTCCCAATGACGACCCGACGTCAGTGACGTCGGTGACGTCATTCCGCCCCGTCGCCATGGCGACGGGGGAAGCCCTCCAGGAAATCCCGTTCTTTGAACGGGATTTCCTGATCGGAGATCGCCGAAGGCGATCGAAGAGGGCGGGGGGATGCCGCTGAGCCCTGGGCTCGCTACATGATATAGAAAAAAATTTTTTAAAAAAAACTGCCGCGCTGCCTCCTGGCGTATTTTTTTATACCGCCAGGAGGGTTAAACAAACAAGTATTTCTGCTGATCACAGAAAAATGGGGTATTCCGTCAGTGGATCTTCTAGCATCTCAAGAGAATGCGCAGACAAAACATTTTTACTCCTTGAATCCAATGGACAGGGCGATAGGGATAAATGCGTTCAATTACCAGTGGGACTTTCCTTTGATTTATGTCTTTCCTCCTCTGAACATGATCCCGGCTGTTCTGGGAAAGTGGAGACAAAATCGAGGGCGAATGATTCTGATAGCGCCTATGTGGCCAAGAAGATCTTGGTTTGCAATGATGAAAAGATTCACGTTGGAACAACCATGGTTACTGCCCCTCAGACCAGATTTGTTGGTTCAGGGGGGATCTTTGGCATCCACATCCGGATCGACTGAATCTGGCTGCGTGGATCCTGAATTAACTTGGTTGAGGAGCATGGGGGTCTCTGATAAAGTGGCCTCAACGCTAATTGGAAGTCGTAAAGAGGTGAAGTGAAAAAAAAAATGATATTATGATTTGTATGTGTAGCACAGCTAAGAAATAAAACATTAAGATCAGATACATCATTCTAATTGTTTCCAGTACAGGAAGACTTGAGAAACTCCAGTTGTTATCTCTATGCAAACAAGCCATTAAGCTCTCCGACTAAGTTAGTCCTGGAGAGGGCTGTCATTACTTCACAGACTGCTCTGAAAGAATCATTTTGAATGCTGAGTGTTGTGTAATCTGCACATATTATAGAATGATGCAATGTTAGAAAAAAACACTATATACCTGAAAATAAAAGTATGAGAATATTTTCTTTGCTGCTAATCTTCTAGTAATTATTCATAGTACACAACCAATTCATTATATCATATATTTTTTTCTCGCTTCAGTGTCTCTTTAAAGTACAGGAAAGTTTTCCATGTCTGGCTGAAGAAGTCTAAGTTTGATAGCATGTCTATTCCAGCAATTCTGGATTTTCTCCAGGAAGGTTGGGAGAAGAATGTGTGAGTCAGTACTCTCATGGTACAGATGGCAGCGCTTACCGCTTTTTCTGGGGTGCCTATTTCTACCTCTCCTTTAATTGTAAGGTTTATGAAAGCAGTTTCAAGAAAGATCCCGATTTTCAGACCATATGTATCCCCTTGGGATCTATCTATAGTTCTGCAGGGTTTGGTTAAAGCTCCGTTTGAACCACTAAAGGATAGTGTTCTTAAAATGCTGACATATAAGGTCGTTTTTCTTATTGCAATTACAACGGCTAGGAGAGTCAGTGAGATTCAGTCGTTATCAATTAAAAGCCCTTACTTTCAAGATTTTCAGGACAGATTAGTGCTTCAAACAGATCTGAAATTTTGTCCCAAAGTGATGTCAAAGTTCCTGGACAGTGTCTTACCGACCTTTTGTGTGAATCCAAAAAATGAAAGAGAACAGAATTTCCATTCTTTAGATGTTAGAAGATGTGTTTTGGAATATCTGGCTAGAACGGCTGATATCAGGAAGTCAGATGCTTTGTTTATTTTACATTCAGGTAAAAATTCGGGCCAGGCAGCTTCTAAGTCGACTATAGCTAATTGGATTAAGTTAGCGATAATTGAGGCTTATAAGGTTATGAATGTTGATCCGCCAGCTTCCTTTAAGGCACATTCGACTAGGGCCATGGCAGCTTCATGAGCAAATAGAGCAGATGCATCTCCTGAACAAATTTGCAAGGCGACGACATGGTCAACGTTTTCTACGTTCATTCGTCACTACCGGATTGATGCATTGTCGGCTCACGACCAAGCGTTTGGAAGGAAAATTCTTCAAGCGGTGGTCCCACCCTAAAGTTATATTACTTGTTTATCGTCTCACCTTGCCCTGAAGGATTGTGGGGAAAAAGCAGAGTTAGTACCTGCTAACGATGTTTTCAACAATCCTTCAGGGCAACGGCCCCACCCTGGTGTTGTTGTCTTGTCAGATAGTGGCACTGATTGTGGGTTAGTGGGTTGTTCACCTGTCGGGTACTTGTCTAAACGCACTGAGGGTGGACTAACCATTTGATTCTTTTATAGGGGAAGTGCTGTCTGTTCCTGTGTTGGGTGGAGCAACGTCTCACCTTGCCCTGAAGGATTGTTGAAAACCTCGTTAGCAGGTACTAACTCTGCTTTTCAGTACTTGTTAATTTGCAGAGTGTTGAGAAGTAATTTTAATCAGAAGATGAAAAATGATGTCCTAGGAGAGAACTTAGAAGAGGAAGGGAATTGGTTCAGGCCCTTTCCCTCCCTGAGGTCATGTGGCTGGTTAGTGTTACAAGGTCTCAGGTGTGAATGGGCAGCAGGTGTGGTACATTTGGTGTTATCGCTCTCACACTCCCTCATACTGGTCACTGGAAGCTCAGCATGGCTCCTCATGGCAGAGAACTCTCTGAGGAGCTGAAAAAAGAATTGTTGCTCCACATAAAGATGGCCTAGGCTATAAGATGATTGCCAAGACCCTGACACTGAGCTGCAGCACGGGAGCCAAGACCATACAGAGGTTTCATAGGACAGGTTCCACTCAGAATAGGCCTCACCATGGGCGACCAAAGAAGCTGAGTAAACATGCCCAGCATAACACAGGGAGGGAGAGAGAGACACCAAGGATGGATAGATAGATAGATAGATATACACACACACACACACACACACACACACACAAATTCAGACACACACAGACCTAGTCACACAGCCACAGCCTCTTTCTCTACCTCCCTTGCTGTCCTACCCTGGCTTGCTGAAATCGTCCTGGCAGCAGAGGTTGGAGCTGCATCCTCCTTTTGTGCTCTCCTCCCCTCACTATCTACTGCATGTGAGAATAACTACAAAGGTGAAAACTTCAGGACTGGAGTGATAAGACAGCACTCTCACTGTGAAAGCTTATCACTACATGTTAATAAGACAAGCTTCTTTAGTGAATTAACTCGATACAGATTGATGTGAGGTGATGTTTCCACTTGCCTTATTATCACCAGAATGATCTTAATGAGTTGTGGCTATAGTAATGTTAGCTATTAGGGGAAGCTGGGGATGGGAAGGTTTATCAGTTATTTAAAAAGTAACCTTTATTTTAATGTAAAAGAAGCAGGGAGATTGGCCATTAGAGGATTGGCAACAGCAACATTCAAGGAGAACGGCCGCTATAGTGAAGTATCGGGGGAGCAATACATCACTACTGCGCGGCAAATCAAGGCAGTGGCCGTTGCTAAGTAACACACGCTATTCTGCCACTAGTGCATGTAGCGTGCACAGAGGAAATATTCAATGCGCTTGTAACAGTAGTTTAGTCTCGCTGTTTGGCAGCGCTATAGTTAGTGAATCAACCCCATTGTGTTTTATAGCATGTAATTAGTAACTGTTGAATTGAAGTGAGAGAGGAGAGAGTCAGGAATAGATACGGCACCTATTCTGCTGAACTTCTGAGACACAATCTCCTCCCCAGTTCTCCCTGAATGTCGCTGTTGCCCATCCTCTAATGGCCAATCTCCCTGCTTCTTTTACATTAAAATAAAGATAAAGTTTTAAATAACTGTTAAACCTCCCTAGTCCCGGCTTCCCCTAATCAGGCAGCCCTTGTTGTATATGTGGACGAGGTCAGCCAGATTCTCTGCTCTGCATGGCCTGACCTATATTCATCATGGGATATTATGTTAGTGGCTTGTATAATTAGCTGCTGCAGCAGGACTTGTAATTCCATTAGGAATAGCGGCCGTGTTGTTTGGCCTCGCTCTCCCTGACCTCCCCACACTGTAATCTTGGATTGCAGGTTACTATTACAGTAACGCACTTTCTCCAACTAGAGCAGATATAGCCCCACCCCCTTGTCATAGCCTCCGAAGAAGCGCTTGTGTGTGAAACTGCCGTCAGGCTCCCAGCAACCAGCACCCACCATTATCCACCCCCGCACCAGTACGTGTTTAGTCTCTTCTTATGGACTGTGAGGTGATGATGTAACACACAGCCTACTTGTCTGCACATTGCCAAATAAAGGAAGCTGTACAGCAGTGCCGACCATCCTCTTTCCTTTCATCCCTAATGATAATTGTTCCTCCCCTCAGAATTCTCTAACAGGAAGTGATGATGTTTCTCTATTTGCAGGGCGGAGTCCCAGCATCAGGAACCTTTCAGAGACTCGTCTCTCTGTATCCACAGACTGTACAACGGATGATGTCACTGGACAAGAGTCTCCTGCAGATATCCTGGTGACCCCAAATATTACCCCAGACTCCCCTCACCTGTCTAACCCTGAGGGGCCTCATACCCAGCACAGCTCTCCCCCTGCTGGAGGGTCTCATTCCTGTTCCACATGTGGGAAATGTTATACATGGAAATCACATCTTGTCAGACATGAGAGATCTCACACTGGTGAGAAGCCCTATACATGTGCTGAGTGTGGGAAATGTTTTACTGAGAAATCATCTCTTGTCAGGCATGAGAGATCTCACGCTGGTGAGATGCCCTATGCATGTGCTGAGTGTGGGAAATATTTTGTTAGCAAATTATACCTTGTCACACATGAGAAACTGCACACTGGTGAAAAGCCCTATTCATGTGCTGAGTGTGGTAAATGTTTTGCTCGTAAATTCTATCTTGTCACACATGAGAGATCTCACACTGGTGAGAAGCCCTATTCATGTGCTGAGTGTGGGAAATGTTTTGCACATAAATCAGATCTTGTCAAGCATGAGAGATCTCACACTGGTGTGAAGCCCTATTCATGTGCTGAGTGTGGGAAATGTTTTGTACGGAAATCAGAACTTGTCCAACATGAGAGATCTCACACTGGTGAGAAGCCCTATTCATGTACTGAGTGTGGGAAATGTTTTTCACAGAAATCAGATCTTGCAAGGCATGAGAGATCTCACACTGGTGCGAAGCCCTATTCATGTGCTGAGTGTGGGAAATGTTTTGGACGGAAATCAGAACTTGTCCAACATGAGAGATCTCACACTGGTGAGAAGCCCTATTCATGTACTGAGTGTGGGAAATGTTTTTCACAGAAATCAGACCTTGTCAGGCATGAGAGATCACACACTGGTGAGAAACCCTATTCATGTGCTGAGTGTGGGAAATGTTTTTGGCATAAGTCACTGCTTATCAGACACTTGTGTTGAGTATGTAAAATGCATTGGCTACAAATATTCTGATGCATTGTTTTTCTTTTTTTTTTACCATACATACATAGAATGCTGAGCATTTTTTCATGCTACTCAGTGCATTGGTTTATAACTGAAGTGACATGATGAGAGAAATATGGGTACATATAGTACTGAGCCTAGTTAGAACTTGCTTTGTGTTCACTTTTTTATTTTCCAATGTAAGGGTTAATAAACCAGGTATTTTATCTATACAAATGAGGCAGGATCTGCAGTCATATGCAGCCATGGCTCTCCTGGAGAGTACATAAAAGCCAAAACACTTTTATCTGACTGAACAAACACTCCTGATAACACAAGAGTGCTGAAGTTATCATTATTTCAGCAAGGCTTGGTGTACAGAGGCGCCAGAGTAGAATAAAAAGGTTTAAAAACCGTCTAAAAGAGGGGGATGTTCAGGTGGACTTACCGCCCTCAAAAATATAAAACTCAATTGAGTCACAATATATCAATACAAAAATATTTTATTGAACTCCACTTAGTGCAACGCGTTTCGCAGGTGTGGTCCCACTTCATCAGGCATTCAGAGGCGCTCACTTCTGCATCTAGACCCATTGAGTTATACTCCTGTTTGCCTGATGAAGCAGGACCACACCTGCGAAACGCGTTGCACTAAGTGGAGTTCAATAAAATATTTTTGTATTGATATATTGTGACTCAATTGAGTTTTATATTTTTGAGGGAGGTAAGTCCACCTGAACATCCCCCTCTTTTAGATGGTTTATAAACGTTTTTATTCTACTCTGGCGCATCTGTACACCAAGCCTTGCTGAAATCTTGATTCCACCCTCGGTGGAGGGGTGCTACCCCGTTTCCTATCTACAGAGAGCAACATCTTAAAAACCTGAGTGGGATCAGGTTCTAATACTCCCCACCTGCACTTGAAGTGGTTGCCTATGGGTAACCCATGTTTGTGAGTATATCTAAGTATTTTGCTTTTAACCACAACCAACTTAACAATACTACACCATATTGGGCTCTCGATTTCTCTCTGTTTTTCCAAGCTTATCATTATTTGTTTATGCTGGGAGCCGAATAAACCAGATTTTAACATCAAAGTTCCTGGAAAAAAATAATCACTTCACATAGTGTAACTCCATCCTCAAAGTTGCACTCATAAATACAAAGGCTCCACCATGAGGATTTCTAGAGCACACCCTTCCACATGTGCATCCAAACAGGGCCCCCCCCCCCACCAGCAGAGACGGGGCTCACCAGACAGTCGCCACCTCACAGACCAGGTGGATCTAGCGTGTTTGCAAATGTAAAAGCTGCCTCAGCATGAACCCTCCACTCGCCCACTTCTCTTCAGATAAAGCAGGCTTTGTAATCCAAGTATATGTATAAAGTATAAAGGACCATCGCATAATGCTGCACATACACCAGCTCCTCACGCTACTATAAAATTGCACTTACGCCTCCCAAGTCACAGCGCACATATCAGGCAAAGATCAGCCTCCCATCCGGGCACTCGGGGGGTCAGGTACGCGGCGTCCCGCTTCAGTACTTTTCCCTCTGGCAGCTCCCGCTGTACAGTTCCTCTATGTCGGCCGGCCTTTCCCCGGGTGATTGACGTCACGCTGTGACTTGGAGGTGTAAGTGCAATCTTATATTAGTGTGAGGAGCTGGTGTATGTGCAGCATTACGCAATGGCCCTTTATTTATACTTTTATACATGTACTTGGATTACAAAGCCTGCTTTATCTGAAGAGAAGGGGGCGAGTGGAGGGTTCATGCTGAGGCAGCTTTTACATTTGCAAACACGCTAGATCCACCTGGTCTGTGAGGTGGCGACTGTCTGGTGAGCCCCGTCTCTGTTGGGGGGAGGGGGCCTGTTTGTATGCACATGTGGAAGGGTGTACTATAGAAATCCCTCACTGTGGAGCCTTTGTATTATGAGTGCAACTTTGAGGACAGAGTTACGCTGTGTGAAGTGTGTTTATTTTTTCGAGGAACTTTGATGTTGGTGAGCGCAGCAGAAAATTTTTTACAGTGGCTTCATCCCTCTGGGAACTTTTTGATGCAGCAACTTCCTAATCCACATAACTGTGAGAGACTAATTCTGTAACTACTTGTGGCACAGTTTGAATTTTATTCAAACTAGATTTTAAATCACACTAATTTTGCTGCTGTGCATAATTCAGAGTCAGGATACAACCCCTTAAAGTGAAAATAAGAATGTGAGACTCCAGGAAAGTTCTATATAACATTGTTATTTACCTGCTGTGAGCTGCAGATGTGGGGGATATTAGAAGCTCCCATTCATCCAGACTGAACTGAGGACAGGAGATTTCCTTCTCTCTGTGTCTCTGTTTTACAGTCAACAGCCCAAGTTCACCAGGAACTGTCCACCGGCGAACAGTTTGGGCCATCTCTACCAGTGACAGGTACAAACTCCAAAGAGTGATTAGCTCTGTGAAAAAGATCATTGGATTATCTCTGCCACATCTCGATCTCCACACGGCGAGAATGAGGTCAAGGGCCACCGAGATCTCGCGTGACTCCTCCCACCCAGGCAACCGCTTCTTTGAGCTCCTCCCAGCGGGCCACCATTATAGGACCATATCCTCTAGAACAAACATGCAAAACAGCACCTTCAGGCTGTTCTCCTGCTGAACTCTATCCCTCCCCTGCTGAGCCCGCCCTCCTGCTGAACTCTATCCCTCCCCTGCTGAGCCTGCCCTCTTACTGAACTCTATCCCTCCCCTGCTGAGCCCGCCCTCCTGCTGAACGCTATCCCTCCCCTGCTGAGCCCGCCCTCCTGCTGAACGCTATCCCTCCCCTGCTGAGCCCGCCCTCCTGCGGTAATCCTACCCCTCAGACAGCAGAGACTCTCTTGCGCTCACTCCGGTCCTCCAAACACTGCAGGGGTGCAGCACCCTCCTAGCACCTCTGTAGTGCAATATCACCTGCCAAGGTGTATTATTACCCTCATGCTGTAAATGGTTTCCACCTACACTAGTTGACTATTGTTTTTGGTTTTGTCTGCCAATGTCTGTTTATTTGTTGCCAATGCTAAAGCAGCACAGCTTAAGTACAGGAGCGAGAGGTAAACGTCTCCAGCGCACTCTATACTGCAGTATTGCTAACTTACGCATGCTCCATTAGCTTAACGGGCGCTCCCTTAGTTTAACAGGCACGCCACTGAACCTGCCCTGAGCCCCTGGCTTCAAAGGATGACATCCCAGCACTTTGATAGGCTTCCTGTCACGTGACAAATAGCCTATTAAGCCAATTGGGCCAATTAAGCAGAAGCGTCCATTAAGTTAATGAAGCATGCTAGAGCTTAACCTCCTTGGCGGTAATCCCGAGCTGAGCTCGGGGTATGCCGCCGGAGGTCGCCGCTCAGGCCCTGCTGGGCCGATTTTCGTTTTGAAAAAAGCAGCACACGCAGCCGACACTTTGCCAGCCGCATGTGCTGCCCGATCGCCGCCGCGCGGCGAAAGAGGGTCCCCCCAGCCGCCCGAGCCCAGCGCAGCCGGAACAAACAGTTCCGGCCGGCGCTAGGGGCTGGATCGGGCGGCTCTGACGTCAGGACGTCGACTGACATCCATGACGTCACTCCGCTCGTCGCCATGGCGACGAGGAAAGCGAAACAAGATAGGCCGCTCATTGCGGCCTATCTTGTTACTTTCGATTGCCGGAGGCGATCGAAAGTACGCTTCCGGAGCGCCCTCTAGTGGGCTTTCATGCAGCCAACTTTCAGTTGGCTGCATGAAATATTTTTTTTTTAATTTAAAAAAAACCACATTGCAGCCTCCCTGTCAAAATAAATAAACCGCCAGGGAGGTTAAAGAATAAACCACATAGTGATAGTAACAAAGGTGGAAATGGAGGAATAATGCATGTATGCCAGGTATTTCAAGTATTTAAACAATTTGTACACAGTGTTAATCATTTCAGAGACGATTCAGAGTTTCAAAAGTTTATGGCAGATGGGAAAAAGCTGGTTTTCAGTCTGTTTGTGTGTATGCAGATTGATCCAAACGTCTACCTGATGGAAGGAGTTCATACAAGGCGTTTCCGGGGTGACCGTTGTCCTTGATAATGATTTTGGACCTTCTCATAGAGCGAGTCTTATACAGTTATCCAGAAGTCTCAGCATCCAGAAGGAAAAATTCTGACCTTGCAGGATGAATACATCTTGTTTTACAGTTCTTTATGCAGTAATAAACCTCTGTTACATTAAGTCTGTCTTTTGTCTTCATTTGTTTTAAATTGCTGTATTTCAACATTAATACTCAGTTTGGTATATAGTGTGGAGTATAGTACTTTTTTTTATTAGCTAGGCCTATTTTTGACATTGACCCTCAAGCAACCAGAAACTACACTTATCCGGCATTTGCCAATCCCCGTCGGTGCCGGATAATGGGGGTTTTACTGCACAAGAGTTATTGTTTTTTATTATTATTATTTAGTATTTATATAGCGCCGACATATTACGCAGCGCTGTACAGTGTGTATGTGTATATATATATATATATATATAATATCTTGTCACGAACTGTCCCTCACAGGAGCTCACAATCTAATCCCTACCATTGCCATATGTCTATATTATGTAGTGTAAGTACTGTAGTCTAGGGGCAATTCTTAGGGGGAGCCAATTAACTTATCCGTATGTTTTTGGAATGTGGGAGGAAACCGGAGTTCCCAGTGATGGTAGTTCAGTGCCGATAATGACTTCTGCTGTTTTTACAGCTCGCTGCAGGGCTTCTCTGGCAGCCTTGGTGCAGCTGGTGTACCAGGCCGGCATGCAGTCGGTCAGACCGCTTTCTATAGGGCATCTGTAGAAATTAACCAGCAGCTTGTGTGGAAGGTTAGCGCTCCTTAGTTTTCTCATAAAGTAGAGGCACTGTTGTGCTTTGCCAGTTACAGCTAAAGCATTGTCAGCCCAGGAGTGGACTATTGCACTGGCCACAGGGCATCTGGGTGTCATTCCAGTACATTGAGGCTCGGGTCTCTTCTGCTTTACACCTCAGTGGTAGCAGAGACTATAAAATTCAGGGGCATCTATGGCCTGGTGCACACCAAAACCCGCTAGCAGATCCGCAAAATGCTAGCAGATTTTTAAACGCTTTTTTTAATTTTTCTATGGCGTTTTGCGCATTGCTGCTGCGGATTTCAGTATAGTACATTTCATATATTGTTACAGTAAAGCTGTTACTGAACAGCTTCTGTAACAAAAACGCCTGCAAAACCGCTCTGAACTGCCGTTTTTCAGAGCGGTTTGCGGTTTTCCTATACTTAACATTGAGGCAGAAACGCATCCACAATCCAAAAAATGCCTCACCCCGGGAGGATTCGTTTCTGCAAAACGCCTCCCGCTCTGGTGTGAACCACCCCATGGAGATACATTGACCAAGAAACGCTGAAAAAGCCGCTCGGTGTGCACCAGCCCTATGTGGACACCTGAACCTGCTCACTGCTACACGGTACTAATCTGGGATTTCCTGAAACCTGCAGTGTATGTTGGCAGACCTTCAGCATCTACCCCATATATACTCGAGTTAAAGCCTATGCCCAACTTATACCTAAAAAAATGTGAAAAATGATTGACTCAGGTAGAAGCTGAAGGTATGTAGTCAAAGTGAATCTAAACTGAGGAGGATATGGATTTTTCATTTTAAAATAATACCAGTTGCCTGACTCTCCTGCTGATCCTGTGCCCCTAATACTTTTAGCCACAGCCCCTCAACAAGCATGCAGATCAGGTGCTCTGACTGAAGTCGAGACTGGATTAGCTGCATGCTTGTTTCAGGTGTGTGATTCAGCCACTACCGCAGCCATAGAGATCAGCAGGACTGACAAGCAACTGGTATTGTTTAAAAGGAAACATCCTCCAACCCTGGTTTTTTGGTTTATGTTTGTTTATTTTTTTTACTTTTATTTCTTTGCTATGGTTGACTTCATTTCTTTTTTGTATTGCTGTTTTATCATAGTGTTGTAAGTCTTTATGCCTATATTCTTATTTGTGGAGTAGGGAACCTACTGGCATAACAGGGTGGACTGCACAGTTTGTGCTGATCTATAGTTGTGATGGACTGCATGTCCCCTGTATGTTTTGCTTTCTTAGCGAAGAACTTTCATCCAGTTCACCTCTATTTTCTATACTGATATACATTGTTTTATTATGTATGATATCTTTTTTGCTTTCAAGAAAAAGTTGATTGATAAAAAATGGAAACATCCATATCCCTCTCAGATAAGGTTGCCTTTAAGCCGAGCAGTAATGGCTGCGTGTCCCCCTCTATGTGCCCTGTGTCCCTTATTGTGTGCAGCTGTTTCCAGTAATGCTCATTAGATAAAGGCTTACCACCATGCTGCTGCCCTCCAGAACAGAATGTAAGGCAGACTGCTCCTCTGTGTCCCTGCACCCCGAGTGTCCCCGGCATAAGCAGAGCGCTGTGTGTCCCCCGCTATGTGCACTGTGTCCTGTATTGTGTGCAGCTGATTACAGTAATGCCCATTAGATAAAGGCTTACCACCATGCTGCCGCCCACCAGAACAGAGTGTAAGGCAGACAGATCCTCTGTGTCCCTGCACCCCGAGTGTCCCCGGCATAAGCAGAGTGCTGTGTGTCCCCCGCTATGTGTACTGTGTCCCGTATTGTGTGCAGCTGATTACAGTAATGCCCATTAGATAAAGGATTACCACCATGCTGCCGCCCACCAGAACAGAATGTAAGGCAGACAGATCCTCTGTGTCCCTGCACCCCGAGTGTCCCCGGCATAAGCAGAGCGCTGTGTGTCCCCCGCTATGTGCACTGTGTCCTGTATTGTGTGCAGCTGATTACAGTAATGCCCATTAGATAAAGGCTTACCACCATGCTGCCGCCCACCAGAACAGAGTGTAAGGCAGACAGCTCCTCTGTGTCCCTGCACCCCGAGTGTCCCCGGCATAAGCAGAGCGCTGTGTGTACCCCGCTATGTGCCCTGTGGCCTGTATTGTGTGCAGCTGATTACAGTAATGCCCATTAGATAAAGGCTTACCACCATGCTGCCGCCCACCAGAACAGAATGTAAGGCAGACAGCTCCTCTGTGTCCCTGCACCCCGAGTGTCCCCGGCATAAGCAGAGCGCTGTGTGTCCCCCGCTATGTGCTCTGTGTCCCGTATTGTGTGCAGCTGATTACGGTAATGTCCATTAGATAAAGGCTTACCACCATGCTGCCGCCCACCAGAACAGAATGTAAGGCAGACAGATCCTCTGTGTCCCTGCACCCCGAGTGTCCCCTGCATAAGCAGAGCGCTGTGTGTCCCCCGCTATGTGCCCTGTGTCCCGTATTGTGTGCAGCTGATTACAGTAATGCCCATTAGATAAAGGCTTACCACCATGCTGCCCCCCACCAGAACAGGATGTAAGGCAGACAGATCCTCTGTGTCCCTGCACCCCGAGTGTCCCCGGCATAAGCAGAGCGCTGCGTGTCCCCCGCTATGTGCCCTGTGTCCTGTATTGTGTGCAGCTGATTACAGTAATGCCCATTAGATAAAGGCTTACCACCATGCTGCCGCCCACCAGAACAGGATGTAAGGCAGACAGCTCCTCTGTGTCCCTGCACCCCGAGTGTCCCCGGCATAAGCAGAGCGCTGCGTGTCCCCCGCTATGTGCCCTGTGTCCTGTATTGTGTGCAGCTGATTACAGTAATGCCCATTAGATAAAGGCTTACCACCATGCTGCTGCCCACCAGAACAGAATGTAAGGCAGACAGCTCCTCTGTGTCCCTGCACCCCGAGTGTCCCCGGCATGAGCAGAGCGCTGTGTATCCCCCGCTATGTGCACTGTGTCCTGTATTGTGTGCAGCTGATTACAGTAATGCCCATTAGATAAAGGCTTACCACCATGCTGCCGCCCACCAGAACAGGATGTAAGGCAGACAGCTCCTCTGTGTCCCTGCACCCCGAGTGTCCCCGGCATGAGCAGAGCGCTGTGTATCCCCCGCTATGTGCCCTGTGTCCTGTATTGTGTGCAGCTGATTACAGTAATGCCCATTAGATAAAGGCTTACCACCATGCTGCCGCCCACCAGAACAGGATGTAAGGCAGACAGCTCCTCTGTGTCCCTGCACCCCGAGTGTCCCCAGCATAAGCAGAGCGCTGTGTGTCCCCCGCTATGTGCACTGTGTCCTGTATTGTGTGCAGCTGATTACGGTAATGCCCATTAGATAAAGGCTTACCACCATGCTGCCCCCCACCAGAACAGGATGTAAGGCAGACAGCTCCTCTGTGTCCCTGCACCCCGAGTGTCCCCGGCATGAGCAGAGTGCTGTGTCCCCCGCTATGTGCCCTGTGTCCTGTATTGTGTGCAGCTGATTACAGTAATGCCCATTAGATAAAGGCTTACCACCATGCTGCTGCCCACCAGAACAGAATGTAAGGCAGACAGATCCTCTGTGTCCCTGCACCCCGAGTGTCCCCGGCATAAGCAGAGCGCTGTGTGTCCCCCGCTATGTGCACTGTGTCCAGTATTGTGTGCAGCTGATTACGGTAATGCCCATTAGATAAAGGCTTACCACCATGCTGCCGCCCACCAGAACAGAATGTAAGGCAGACAGCTCCTCTGTGTCCCTGCACCCCGAGTGTCCCCGGCATAAGCAGAGCGCTGTGTGTCCCCCGCTATGTGCCCTGTGTCCTGTATTGTGTGCAGCTGATTACAGTAATGCCCATTAGATAAAGGCTTACCACCATGCTGCTGCCCACCAGAACAGAATGTAAGGCAGACAGCTCCTCTGTGTCCCTGCACCCCGAGTGTCCCCAGCATAAGCAGAGCGCTGTGTGTCCCCCGCTATGTGCACTGTGTCCTGTATTGTGTGCAGCTGATTACAGTAATGCCCATTAGATAAAGGCTTACCACCATGCTGCCGCCCACCAGAACAGAATGTAAGGCAGACAGATCCCCCTGTGTCCCTGCACCCCGAGTGTCCCCGGCATAAGCAGAGCGCTGTGTGTCCCCCGCTATGTGCCCTGTGTCCTGTATTGTGTGCAGCTGATTACGGTAATGCCCATTAGATAAAGGATTACCACCGTGCTGCCACCCACCAGAACAGAATGTAAGGCAGACAGATCCTCTGTGTCCCTGCACCCCGAGTGTCCCCGGCATAAGCAGAGCGCTGTGTGTCCCCCGCTATGTGCACTGTGTCCTGTATTGTGTGCAGCTGATTACAGTAATGCCCATTAGATAAAGGCTTACCACCATGCTGCTGCCTCCCACCAGAACAGAATGTAAGGCAGACAGCTCCTCTGTGTCCCTGCACCCCGAGTGTCCCCGGCATAAGCAGAGCGCTGTGTGTCCCCCGCTATGTGCACTGTGTCCTGTATTGTGTGCAGCTGATTACAGTAATGCCCATTAGATAAAGGCTTACCACCATGCTGCTCCCGACCAGAACAGAATGTAAGGCAGACAGATCCTCTGTGTCCCTGCACCCCGAGTGTCCCCTGCATAAGCAGAGCGCTGTGTGTCCCCCGCTATGTGCCCTGTGTCCCGTATTGTGTGCAGCTGATTACAGTAATGCCCATTAGATAAAGGCTTACCACCATGCTGCCGCCCACCAGAACAGAATGTAAGGCAGACAGATCCTCTGTGTCCCTGCACCCCGAGTGTCTCCGGCATAAGCAGAGCGCTGTGTGTCCCCCGCTATGTGCAATGTGTCCTGTATTGTGTGCAGCTGATTACAGTAATGCCCATTAGATAAAGGCTTACCACCATGCTGCCCACCAGTACAGAATGTAAGGCAGACAGATCCTCTGTGTCCCTGCACCCCGAGTGTCCCCGGCATAAGCAGAGCACTGTGTGTCCCCCGCTATGTGCCCTGTGTCCTGTATTGTGTGCAGCTGATTACAGTAATGCCCATTAGATAAAGGCTTACCACCATGCTGCCCCCACCAGAACAGGATGTAAGGCAGACAGCTCCTCTGTATCCCTGCACCCCGAGTGTCCCCGGCATAAGCAGAGCGCTGCGTGTCCCCCGCTATGTGCACTGTGTCCCGTATTGTGTGCAGCTGATTACAGTAATGCCCATTAGATAAAGGCTTACCACCATGCTGCTGCCCACCAGAACAGAATGTAAGGCAGACAGATCCTCTGTGTCCCTGCACCCCCAGTGTCCCCGGCATAAGCAGAGCACTGTGTGTCCCCCGCTATGTGCACTGTGTCCCGTATTGTGTGCAGCTGATTACAGTAATGCCCATTAGATAAAGGCTTACCACCATGCTGCTGCCCACCAGAACAGAATGTAAGGCAGACAGATCCTCTGTGTCCCTGCACCCCGAGTGTCCCCGGCATAACAGAGCGCTGTGTGTCCCCCGCTATGTGCCCTGTGTCCTGTATTGTGTGCAGCTGATTACAGTAATGCCCATTAGATAAAGGCTTACCACCATGCTGCTGCCCACCAGAACAGAATGTAAGGCAGACAGCTCCTCTGTGTCCCTGCACCCCGAGTGTCCCCGGCATAAGCAGAGCGCTGTGTGTCCCCCGCTATGTGCCCTGTGTCCCGTATTGTGTGCAGCTGATTACAGTAATGCCCATTAGATAAAGGCTTACCACCATGCTGCTGCCCACCAGAACAGAATGTAAGGCAGACAGATCCTCTGTGTCCCTGCACCCCGAGTGTCCCCGGCATAAGCAGAGCGCTGTGTGTCCCCCGCTATGTGCACTGTGTCCAGTATTGTGTGCAGCTGATTACGGTAATGCCCATTAGATAAAGGCTTACCACCATGCTGCCGCCCACCAGAACAGAATGTAAGGCAGACAGCTCCTCTGTGTCCCTGCACCCCGAGTGTCCCCGGCATAAGCAGAGCGCTGTGTGTCCCCCGCTATGTGCCCTGTGTCCTGTATTGTGTGCAGCTGATTACAGTAATGCCCATTAGATAAAGGCTTACCACCATGCTGCCGCCCACCAGAACAGAATGTAAGGCAGACAGCTCCTCTGTGTCCCTGCACCCCGAGTGTCCCCAGCATAAGCAGAGCGCTGTGTGTCCCCCGCTATGTGCACTGTGTCCTGTATTGTGTGCAGCTGATTACGGTAATGCCCATTAGATAAAGGATTACCACCGTGCTGCCACCCACCAGAACAGAATGTAAGGCAGACAGATCCTCTGTGTCCCTGCACCCCGAGTGTCCCCGGCATAAGCAGAGCGCTGTGTGTCCCCCGCTATGTGCACTGTGTCCTGTATTGTGTGCAGCTGATTACAGTAATGCCCATTAGATAAAGGCTTACCACCATGCTGCTGCCTCCCACCAGAACAGAATGTAAGGCAGACAGATCCTCTGTGTCCCTGCACCCCGAGTGTCCCCGGCATAAGCAGAGCGCTGTGTGTCCCCCGCTATGTGCACTGTGTCCCGTATTGTGTGCAGCTGATTACAGTAATGCCCATTAGATAAAGGCTTACCACCATGCTGCTGCCCACCAGAACAGGATGTAAGGCAGACAGCTCCTCTGTGTCCCTGCACCCCGAGTGTCCCCGGTATAAGCAGAATGCTGTGTGTCCCCCGCTATGTGCCCTGTGTCCCGTATTGTGTGCAGCTGATTACGGTAATGCCCATTAGATAAAGGCTTACCACCATGCTGCCGCCCACCAGAACAGGATGTAAGGCAGACAGCTCCTCTGTGTCCCTGCACCCCGAGTGTCCCCGGCATAAGCAGAGCGCTGTGTCCCCCCCGCTATGTGCCCTGTGTCCCGTATTGTGTGCAGCTGATTACGGTAATGCCCATTAGATAAAGGCTTACCACCATGCTGCCCCCCACCAGAACAGGATGTAAGGCAGACAGCTCCTCTGTGTCCCTGCACCCCGAGTGTCCCCGGCATAAGCAGAGCACTGTGTGTCCCCCGCTATGTGCACTGTGTCCTGTATTGTGTGCAGCTGATTACGGTAATGCCCATTAGATAAAGGCTTACCACCATGCTGCCACCCACCAGAACAGAATGTAAGGCAGACAGCTCCTCTGTATCCCTGCACCCCGAGTGTCCCCGGCATAAGCAGAGCGCTGTGTGTCCCCCGCTATGTGCACTGTGTCCCGTATTGTGTGAAGCTGATTACAGTAATGCCCATTAGATAAAGGCTTACCACCATGCTGCCGCCCACCAGAACAGAATGTAAGGCAGACAGACCCTCTGTGTCCCTGCACCCCGAGTGTCCCCGGCATAAGCAGAGCGCTGTGTGTCCCCCGCTATGTGCACTGTGTCCTGTATTGTGTGCAG
This sequence comes from Hyperolius riggenbachi, assembly GCF_040937935.1. Classification (NCBI taxonomy): domain Eukaryota; kingdom Metazoa; phylum Chordata; class Amphibia; order Anura; family Hyperoliidae; genus Hyperolius; species Hyperolius riggenbachi. The sequence goes on from NC_090655.1 coordinate 278,940,824, forward strand.
CTGATTACAGTAATGCCCATTAGATAAAGGCTTACCACCATGCTGCCGCCCACCAGAACAGAATGTAAGGCAGACAGATCCTCTGTGTCCCTGCACCCCGAGTGTCCCCGGCATAAGCAGAGCGCTGTGTGCTTCTCTTGCTTACAGGATCTCACTGCGAGCGTTCCTCCTTAGCTTCTCCAGTAACTCTGCCTCTTCCTCCCAGTCTACTGCAAGAAACTGACACTTCCTGTAACCATGGAGACACATCCATATGGTAGCTCTATCTCCAGCAGCTGTCTGGGGATTATTAATGATTGTTATTTTTCATATTATGGGCTTGATTCACAAAGCGGTGCTAACGGTTAGCACACTGGTGAAAAGCCCTTTATCACCCCTAAACTCAGTTAAGGCGTGATAAAAAGAAACTCGTGCGAAATTCCTGCGCGCAAAGTGTTGCACGCGCACGGTGCGGTGCGCGCGATATGCCCAATAAACCCTATGGGCATTGTGCGCGCAATTGCGATCAGCAGCACAAAGCGGTGATAACTCAGCTAGTGCAAAAGTTATCACGCCTAAAGTCTCTTAGGCGTGATAACTGGGTTATCACCGCTTTGTGAATCAGGCCCTATATGTGATGTATCTGTAGATAAGGCTGTTGTGTAGCAACTGACAATAATAATTATGATGATGACGACAATAGATTGTTTAGCGTGATGGGCAATCTGTAACTGAGGGGGTGTTCCAAGCACTACCCCATATATAACAAGAGGACACGCACACCAACATTGTGATTGATGGAAGTAAAATTGTATTCAGAAAGTGGATAAATACAGTAGACACTGGCCTGACATCAGTGCCATGTAAGCAAAAAATATGAACAATATATACAAATGTACATACATAATACAAAGGTGTACAGTTTAGGGGATGCAATAAGGTACACTGGCTGCACAAACAGTACACATGAAAGAAAGGTGTTATCACAGCAATAATGGTGGCACAACATATATGTCCGGGGTACACGGCATACAGCAAATTATTGTGTGGCCAATGTCCATATATATAGAGTAGTTAAGGACGCTGCTGCCTCGCTCTCCTGCTTTGGTTGCCCACTTACCTGTGCCCATTGATAAAGGAGTTTTTCCTCCCAAACGGTGACGCCTCGTTGGGTAATATGATGATGACAGGACCTCCTCTCATTCTATCTTTATGCTGAAAGGACTGTTTTGTTTCTTTGCTACAAAACGCTGCATATTGCATTGGGTTTACTACTATATATATATATATATATGCCACCTTTTTTGCTGTGATAACGCCTTTCTTTGATGTGTTCTGTTTGTGAAGCCAGTGTACCTTATTGCATCCCCTAAATTGTACACCTTTGTATTATGTATGTAGATTTGTATATATTGTTCATATTTTTTGCTTACAAGGCACTGATGTCAGGCCAGTGTCTACTTTATTTAACCACTTTCTGAATACAATTTTACTTGCATCAATCAAAATTTTGGCCTGCGTGTCCTCTTGTAGATACAGTGGGATGCAAAAGTCTGGACAACCTTCTAATCATCATGACTTTCCTGTATAAATTGTTGGTTGTTACGATAAAAAATGTCAGTTAAATGTATCATATAGGAGGCACACACAGTGATATTTGCGAAGTGAAATGAAGTTTATTGGATTTACAGAAAGTGCACAATAATTGTTGTTTAAATAAAATTAGGCAGGTGCATAAATTTGAGCACCACAAAAAAGAAATGAAATCAATATTTAGTAGATCTTCCTTTTGCAGAAATTACAGCCTCTAAATGCTTCCTGTAGCTTCCAATGAGAGTCTGGATTCTGGTTGAAGGTATTTTGGACCATTCATCATCTTTACAAAACATGTCTAGTTCATTCAGGTTTGATGGCTTCCGAGCATGGACACTTCTCTTTAACTCACACCACAGATTTTCAATTATATTCAGGTCCGGGGAATGAGATGGCCATTCCAGAACATTGTACTTGTTCCTCTGCATGAATGCCTTAGTGGATTTTGAGCAGTGTTTAGGGTCATTGTCTTGTTGAAAGATCCAGTCGCGGCGCAGCTTCAGCCTTGTCACTGATTCCTGGACATTGGTCTCCAGAATCTGATGATATTGAGTGGAATCCATGCGTCCCTCAACTTTGACAAGATTCCCAGTCCCTGCACTGGCCACACAGCTCCACAGCATGATGGAACTTTCACCATATTTTACTGTAGGTAGCAGGTGTTTTTCTTGGAATGCTGTGTTGTTTTTCCTCCATGCATAACAACCCTTGTTATGCCCAAATAACTCCATTTTAGTTTTATCAGTCCACAGCACCTTATTCCAAAATGAAGCTGGCTTGTCCAAATGTGCTTTAGCATACCTCAAGCAGCTCTGTTTGTGCTGTGGGCGGAGATTAGGCTTCCTCTGCATCACTCTCGCATACAGCATCTCCTTGTGTAAGGTGCGCTGAATGGTTGAACGATGCACAGTGACTCCATCTGCAAAAAGATGATGTTGTAGGCAGGGATGCTCAAATTCGGCTTCAGGAGATATCCGGATTTTTGCTATCCGGATATCTCCCAGTAATGCTGTGCGGGCTGGGCAGGGGGGTCAAGCTTACCTCTCTGACGTCTTCTTCGGTAGTCCCTCGGCGCCTCCCATGATGCGCTCCATGCGCGTCACGTGATTACAAACACTTCCTCCTTCAACCTGGAAGGAGGAAGTGTTTGCGATCAGGTGACCGCCGCTTGGAGCGCATCGTGGGAGGCGCCGAGGGACGACCGAAGAAGACGTCAGAGAGGTAAGCTTGACCCCCCCGCCCAGCCCGCACAGCATTACTGGGAGATATCCGGATAGCAAAAATCCGGATATCTCCCGAAGCCGAATTTGAGCATCCCTGGTTGTAGGTCTTTGGTGCTGGTCTCTGGATTGACTTTGACTGTTCTCACCATTCGTCACTTCTGTTTATCCGAGATTTTTCTTGGTCTGCCACTTCGAGCCTTAAAGTTGATCTGAGATTAACTTTTACTCATTGCATAATTGTGTTCCTGACATATAGTTTATAGGGCATTCCTTGCCCACAGCTTCTCCAAAACGCCAAGGCACTCAGTCCCAGGTAGCAAGGACTTATGGGAGCTCAGTCTGGGCAGGAAAAGGAGGAGGTTACTAGCCAATGATTTCAGATGCAGAGGGGAGGGAGGAGTTAATTTTTCACAGGCTGAGGGGTGGAGATGCAGTTGCAGATTACCTGTGTAATGATGACAAACAGAACATTGCCGCTCTCATTGTATCACAGGAATAAATTATCATTAACTGTTGAAGCTGTATGCAACCAGATTTACTGTGTAAACTATCTAAACTTTAGATAAGATATATAGACAAGTTACTTGTTATAGTTAGTCTTTCATCTCGGAACCGCTTTAACTTAAACTGAGCCTGTGGTCTTCCATTTCCTCAATATGTTCCTAACTGTGGAAACAGACGGCTGAAATCTCTGAGACAACTTTATGTATCCTTCCCCTAAACCATGATGGTGAACAATCTTTGTCTTTAGGTCTTTTGAGAGTTTTTTTGAGACTCCCATGTTGCTACTCTTCTAAGAAAATTAACAGAGGAGGGAAACTTAAAATGTACCCTCTTAAATACTCTTTCTCATAATTGGTTTCACCTGTGTATGTAGGTCAGGGGTCACTGAGCTTACCAAGCCAATTTGAGTTCCAATAATTAGTTCTAAAGGTTTTGGTATCAATAAAATGACAATGACAATGCACCTGCTTAATTTTATTTGAACAATTATTGCGCACTTTCTGTAAATCCAATTAACTTAATTTCACTTCTCAAATATCACTGTGTGTGTCTCCTATAGGATGCATTTAAATGACTTTTTTTTATCGTAACAACCAACAATTTATACAGGAGAATCATGACGATTAACAAAGTTGCCCAAACTTTTGCATCCCACTGTGTGTGGATCTCTATTTTTTGACACTGAACTCGAGTATCTCTGCATTTGCCATCACAAAAATTCCCCTAATAGGTGTGCATTACCTAATTTGCTTTTCTGGATGTTCCAAGCACCACCCCATACAGCCACATTAATTCATGCCATGCACTGATGAGCATCAGCCAGTATAAAATGCATGTTGGATTATTGAGGCTCTGTAATATTAACAAGCTGACACATCATTGTATTCCAGCGGTTCTGGAGGTGTGGCTAGCTTACAGGGACAAAAAAGGAGTGATTTGAATATTCAGCAGTGATGCATTGTGGGAGATATCACATGTGCACGCCACTGTTTTAAGAAGGCACATTTCCATTACTGCCACATGATGGGGGCTGGAGAATACTTCCCCTTCCTGAAAGGGACAGGAAATGCAGTCACACCATGCAGACCTCAGTGCTTTTCCTGTCCCTCTCGGGATAAGGAGGCAGTAAGGTCCAGCTCCATCAGTGAGCTGAGGGTGAGTAGGCAGGTTTAGCTTACCGCCGTCTGGGGGATGTCTGTGAGGCGGATCCTGGGTCTCGAGGTGAGCAACCTGTCGGGTCCTCGCGCGGGGAGCCATGTGGATGGTTCTGTGGGGACCCAATGGTGCAGCTATCGGCTTCTGAATTGCCGTATAGCGTGCGCTCGGCGTCCCACATGGATTGTGCATTCTTCCGCCGGAAGTTGTCGGGCGTCCGCAACTTCCGGCTAAGCCCGGAGAAGCTGATTGGTTGAGGGCTTGCTGAACTGCAGTGGGGGACCTTTGTGTTAGCCGCGATTGCAGTTGGAGCGGCTTTTAGAGATGCACACTTCCGCCTGGTGGGAAGCAGGTGGCCAGCATGGACCGGAAGTGCAATTGGCGTGCACGGAAGAGCGGATTGGGAACACCTGGAGGCTGGCTGGAGGCTATTTAGGACTTAGTCTCGCCAGCACTCCATCCCTAAGCAGCCATGGAGAGCACAGCAGAGTCCTCTCAGGGCCGGGACAGCTCAGCAACAACTTCAGCGGAGCAGGTCGTATATCTTTGCGGATTATGATTGTTTGCTGATTTATATGTTTGCTTGTTTTTTTGCATACTGAGGGGTCTTGTATTTATTATGTGTTTTTACAGGATTCTAAAAAGATGCCAGCATCAGAGCCTAGGAAAAGGTCCTGTGGCGTTTGCAAAAAATCTCTTTCCCTTAATTATTTAAATCCTCTTTGTCACGGTTGTGCTAAGAGCGTGATTGGTGGGGAAGGGGAGACTTTTAAAAATGTAAAAGAAAATGTAACTCCTCAAAATGTTCCTAGTCCTCCTGTTGAATTGGGTTCACCAGTTATTGGGGGGGGGGGGGGGGGGAGATCCGCCTAGACCTGATACAGAGACTTGTTCTGATGGGGAAGAGGCTGGGGCAGGTGCATCTGCCCAGGAAGAGGATATTCCTAGAAAGAGGAAAGGAAAGTTTAAAATTATTACCTGAGCAAACAGATGAATTATTGCAATTCATAAAGGGTGCGCTGGATATGTTACCCGAGGTTCCTAAATCCTCCTCAGTAGAGGACGAGTTATATGAAGAACTGTTAGAACTATTAGGTCCTTCTTTTCCCATTCATTATTCCATTATGGAGCTCATAGCTCAAGAATGGAAGGAACCGAATAAAAAATTAGCATTTCATAGGACCAACAAAACTATTGATGAGGTCAAATCAGAAAAATTGGTAAAAATGCCTAAATTAGATCTTGTTGTCTCTAAACTGTCAAGAGATTCTCCCATCCCTTTTGAAGACACGGGCAATCTTAAAGACGTGTCAGATAAAAAGATGGAAGCACTTTTGAGGCGCGCTTGGGATTCAAATGCCGCTTCGTTTGCTCTAAATTTGGCTGCCACTTGTACCGCAAGGTGTTTAAATATTTGGCTGACAGGTTTGGAAACAAATGTTAACAAAGGGGACTCCACATAATGAGATGTTAGGGTCTGTTTCAGTTCTTATGCTTTCAGCCAAGTTTTTATGTGACACTTCTCTTGAAGCGATCAGAATTGCGGTAAAATCTGCAGCCTTAATCAACTGTGTAAGAAGATTTTTATGGCTTAAGGGATGAGATGGTGATTTGACAGTAAAGAGCAAGTTGTGTGCCCTGCCTTTTGATGGTAATCTCCTTTTTGGATCTGGTCTGGAGCAAGCTCTGATCAGGTATCTGAGGATAAAAAGGTTTTTCCATCAAAGAAAAAGAAGACTTCCAAAGAAAAGTTTTCGGAACTTTAGGAAAAACATCAAGGGCAAGCAAGATCAGAATAAAAAGTGGCAGACTCAAAAGACAAATAAATCAAAAGGATGTATGTTTAACCCTTCCCAATCCACCACAGAAATAAAGTCTTCACAGCTATCCCAGCAATGATGGTCCAGTCGGTGGTTGGTTGATGAATTTCTTTCCGTTTTGTGAAAAGATAACATCCAACAGCTTCATTCTAAATATCATTGCTCTAGGTCTGAAGATGGAATTTGTCAACCGTCCTCCGACTAAATTTGTTGCAACAAAGAAAAGTCAGAGCACTCAATTGCAAGAAGCTATGGAGTCAGCTGTGAAAAATCTGTTTCAAAAAGGGGTGGTGGAAGAGGTGCCCACTGTGGAACAAAAGAAAGGCTACTACTCCACAATGTTTTTGGTCCCAAAGCCCAATGGGGAATTTCGACCAATCATAAATCTAAAATAACTGAACCAGTACACGAAATATTGCAAATTCAAAATGGAGACATTAGCGTCCACAATTCTTCTTCAGAAGGATTGTTTTCTCGCATCGATTGACCTCACAGATGCATATTATCACATTCCGATTCACCGGTTTTACCAGAAATATTTGAGGGCTGCAGTGTGGGTTCAGTCCACTTTGGTACATCTGCAATTCAAAGCATTGCCATTCGGACTCTCTGCAGCTCCTCCAATTTTTTACCAAGGTGATGACAGAGGTGGTATCATATCTGAGGATAAAGGAGATAATTATTATCCCTTATCTCGATGATCTGTTGACGGCTCAGGATGCAATCTCTCTATTGTGCTGGTGCAGAGTGTCTTAAGGACGCAGGCTGGTTGATAAATGTAAAAACTGATCCCAGATCAGAAAATTATTTTTTTAGGAATAGTGGTGGACTCGAGGGTTCAGACTTCGTTCCTTCCTCAATACAAAGTGGAGTCTCTGATTGTAAAAATCAAGCAATTCCTTTCAGCAAAGTATCTATCAGACAAGTAATGCCACTACTGGGAAAGCTGTCTTTATGCATTCCGGCAGTGAAATGGGCTCAGGCAAGATTCAGGATTCTGCAGTTAAGTCTCCTGTTACAATGGGATGGTCTTCAGGACTCCCTGGACAATCCACTCTGGGTATCAAGCCCAGTAGTAAATTCCCTTCAGTGGTGGTTGAGAAAAGAAAATCTAGAAAAAGGTGTTCCTTGGTTAACAAGACATCAAGTAGTCATTACTACTAATGCACGCGGACAAGGTTGGGGGGCTCACTTCAGGTCCCAACAAGTTCAGGGTCTTTGGTCCCCCTGGAAATGTCCTTTTCCTCAAACCACAAGGAGCTTCTAGCCATTTGGTATGCCCTGAGGGAATTCAAAATTCATCTGGTAGGACTAGATGTTCTAATTATGTCAGACAATCGCACAGCGATATCTTACATAAATTACCAAGGGGGGACAAGAAGTCCACCTCTGATAGCATTAGATCAGCTCATCTTTGCCTGGGCAGAAAAGACAGTGAGGTCGCTAAAAGAAGTCCATCTAAAAGGAAAGAAATCAGGGGGAGTGGAGTCTGAACCCTCGAGTCTTCAACCAAATCTGCAACAGATGGGGTTACCCATCAATAGACCTCTTCGCAACTCACAAAAATGTGCAGCTTCCTCGGTTCTTTTCACTAGGCCGGACGGGTCATCCAGATGTGTTGGACACTTTCCTGCAGGATTGGGAGATGGAAAACGGGTTTGCGTTTCCACCACTAAACCTGATAGGCCGAGTGATTCAAAAAATCAAAGGAAAGGAGTTTCAGGAAAAGTAATTGAAACTCTGCTTCAGTCTAGGAAGCAAGTCACCTCAGACATTTATCTCCGTATTTGGAAATCTTTTTGTAGATTTAATCTAGACAAACAAGGGTTTAGAAGTTATTAATTCCCAATGTTCTTGATTTTTTGCAAAATGGATTTGATATGGGCCTGAAGTCGAGTACGCTCAAGGTCCATATTGCCACGTTATCTGTCTTTTTGATGATTCCATAGCGGTGGATCCGCTAATTAAGCGTTTTGTTACAGCTATTACACGGAAATCAGCTGTCAAGCCTAGATCAATAGCTCCCTGGGATTTAAGTTTAGTCCTAAACATGTTGACTAGTGAACTGTTTGAACCATTACAAGATATTCTGTTGAAATACCTTTCCTGAAAAATGTGTTTTCTAATTGCAATTACGTCAGCAAGACGAATTGGAAAAATACAGGTATTATGTACAGTACAGACCAAAAGTTTGGACACACCTTCTCATTCAAAGAGTTTTCTTTATTTTCATGACTATGAACATTGTAGATTCACACTGAAGGCATCCAAACTATGAATTAACACATGTGGAAGTATAGTACATAACCAAAAAGTGTGAAACAACTGAAAATATGTCATATTCTAGGTTCTTCAAAGTAGCCACCTTTTGTTTTGATTACTGCTTTGCACACTCTTGATGAGCTTCAAGAGGTAGTCACCTGAAATGGTTTTCACTTCACAGGTGTGCCGTATCAGTTTAATAAGTGGGATTTCTTGCCTTATAAATGGGGTTGGGACCATCAGTTGCGTTGTGGAGAAGGCAGGTGGGTACAAAGCTGATAGTCCTACTGAATAGACTGTTAGAATTTGTATTATGGCTAGAAAAAAGCAGCTAACTAAAGAAAAACGAGTTGCCATCATTACTTTAAGAAATGAAGGTCAGTCAGTCCAAAAAATTGGGAAAACTTTGAAAGTGTCCCCAAGTGCAGTCTCAAAAACCATCAAACGCTACAAAAAAACTGGCTCACATGCGGACCGCCCCAGGAAAGGAAGACCAAGAGTCACCTCTGCTGCGGAGGATAAGTTCATCTGAGTCACCAGCCTCAGAAACCGCAGGTTAACAGCAGCTCAGATTAGAGACCAGGTCAATGCCACACAGAGTTCTAGCAGCAGACACATCTCTAGAACAACTGTTAAGAGGAGACCGTGTGAATCAGGCCTTCATATCTGCTAGGAAACCACTGCTAAGGACAGGCAACAAGCAGAAGAGACTTGTTTGGGCTAAAGAACACAAGGAATGGACATTAGACCAGTGGAAATCTATGCTTTGGTCTGATGAGTCCAAATTTGAGATTTTTGGTTCCAGCCACCATGTCTTTGTGCGACGCAGGAAAGGTGAACGGATGATCTCTACATGCCTGGTTCCCACCGTGAAGCATGGAGGATGTGTGATGGTGTGGGCGTGCTTTGCTGATGACACTTTTGGGTATTATTCAAAATTGAAGGCATACTGAACCAGCATGGCTACTACAGCATCTTGCAGCGGCATGCTATTCCATCCGGTTTGCGTTTAGTTGGACCATCATTTATTTTTCAACAGGACAGTGACCCCAAACACACCTCCAGGCTGTGTAAGGTAGGATGATCAGATACCTGATATTCGAGTTCGGATAGTGTCATTCAGCTCGCCTGCCACCCCCCTCCACCAGGGGGCACCGGCCCTCCCGAGAGCTAGCCTGCCCCACGCGCTACCGCTGCCTGCCACCGGGGGGCGCCGGGGCTCTCAGGAGGACTGGCGCCATCCGGTGGCGGGCGGCGGTAGCGCGGGGTGGCCCGGCACCCAGGAGGACCGGCGCCCCCCGGTGGCAAATGCGGCGGTAGCGCGGGGGGTCAGGTCAGCTCCCAGGACGATTGACGCCCCCCGGTGGCGGGCGGCAGTAGCGCTGGGCAGCCCGGCACCCGGGAGCCCCGGCGCCCCCCGGTGGCGGGCGGCGGTAGCGTGGGGGGTCAGGCTGGCTCACCAGAGGACTGGCGCCCCCGGTGGCGGCCAGCGGTAGCGCGGGGGGTCAGGTCAGCTCCCAGGATGATTGACGCCCCCCGGTGGCGGGCGGCGGTAGCGCTGGGCAGCCCGGCACCCGGGAGCCCCGGCGCCCCCCGGTGGCGGGCGGCGGTAGCGCGGGGAGTCAGGCTGGCTCACCAGAGGACTGGCGCCCCCGGTGGCGGGCAGCGGTAGCGCGGGCGGGGGACACTTGGGGGTTGTCAGGCTGGCTCTCAGGAGGACCGGTGCCCCCCAGTAGGCCGGGGGCGTGGGGGGGTCCCTGCCCGAGGCCAGCGAGGCCCTGCTCCCATAAGAGCAGGATGGAGCCAGGGGCAGAACAGTTCCAGCTGCGGGGCAAGCTGGCCGGAGAGAGGCGGGGGGGGCGGGGGTGGAGGGGTCCATGCCCGAGGACAGCGAGGTCCTGATCCCATAAGAGCTGGATGGAGTCAGGGTCAGAACAGTTCCAGCTGTGGGGCAAGCTGGCCGGAGAGAGGCGGGGTAGGGGGGGTGGTCCATGCCCCCCGAGGCCAGCGAGGTCCTGATCCCATAAGAGCTGGATGGAGTCAGGGGCAGAAGAGTTCCAGATGCAGGGCAAGCTGGCCAGAGGAGAGGCCGAAGGGGGGGGGGTTGGGTGGTCCATCCCCGAGGCCAGCGAGGTCCTGATCTCATAAGAGCTGGATGGAGTCAGGGTCAGAACAGTTCCAGCTGCGGGGCAAGCTGGCCGGAGAGAGGGGGGGGGCGGGGGTGGAGTGGTCCATGCCCGAGGCCAGCGAGGTCCTGATCCCATACGGACTGGATGGAGTCAGGGTCAGAACAGTTCCAGCTGCGGGGCAAGCTGGCCGGAGAGAGGCGGGGGGGGGTGGTGGTCCATGCCCGAGGCCAGCGAGGTCCTGATCCCATAAGAGCTGAATGGAGTCAGGGTCAGAACAGCTCCAGCTGCGGGGCAAGCTGGCCGGAGAGAGGCGGGGGGGGTGGTCCATGCCCAAGGCCAGTGAGGTCCTGATCCCATAAGAGCTGGATGGAGTCAAGGTCAGAACAGTTCCAGCTGCGGGGCAAGCTGGCCGGAGAGAGGCGGGGGGGTGGTCCATGCCCGAGGCCAGTGAGGTCCTGATCCCATAAGAGCTGGATGGAGTCAGGGTCAGAACAGTTCCAGCTGCGGGGCAAGCTGGCCGGAGAGAGGCGGGGGGGTGGAGGGGTCCATGCCTGAGGCCAGCGAGGTCCTGATCCCATAAGAGCTGGATGGAGTCAGGGTCAGAACAGCTCCAGCTGCGGGGCAAGCTGGCCGGAGAGAGGCGGGGGGGTGGTCCATGCCCAAGGCCAGTGAGGTCCTGATCCCATAAGAGCTGGATGGAGTCAAGGTCAGAACAGTTCCAGCTGCGGGGCAAGCTGGCCGGAGAGAGGCGGGGGGGGGGGGGGGGGTGGAGGGGTCAATGCCCGAGGCCAGCGAGGTCCTGATCCCATAAGAGCTGGATGGAGTCAGGGTCAGAACAGTTCCAGCTGCGGGGCAGGCTGGCCGGAGAGAGGCGGGGGGGGGTGGTCCATGCCCGAGGCCAGCGATGTCCTTATCCCATAAGAGCTGGATGGAGTCAGGGTCAGAACAGTTCCAGCTGCGGGGCAAGCTGGCCGGAGAGAGGCAGGGGGGTGGAGGGGTCCATGCCCGAGGCCAGCGAGGTCCTGATCCCATAAGAGCTGGATGGAGTCAGGGTCAGAACAGTTCCAGCTGCAGTGCAAGCTGGCCGGAGAGAGGCGGCGGGGGGGGGGGGGGGGGTTGGAGGGGTCCATGCACGAGGCCAGCGAGGTCCTGATCCCACAAGAGCTGGATGGAGTCAGGGGCAGAAGAGTTCCAGATGCGGGGCAAGCTGACCGGAGGAGAGGCCGGGGGCGTGGATGAGCTCCCTTGGCAGAAGCCACCACCCGGGCAATCGCAGGGCGGTCGGATCGAGTTTGGCTGCGGCTTGGCTCCTCCGTCGCGGAGGCCTCGATGAGAGCGGATCTGGCCGGCCGCCCCCAGGCAGGGCTTCACAACTTCGGTCGAGCGAGGCAGCGCTCCCCCCGGGAGGGGGGGGGGGGGTTCCAACCCTCCATGACCCAAGCCCGCCACCCTCGAGGAGAATGTCAGGAGGCGCTCCTCCGGCGAGAAAAGTCCCTGAACTGGAACCTGCTAGGGGGGAAAATGTCAACTTTTTTCCCACACTGAAGCCTGGTAGGGGGAAATAACTGAAGCCTGCTAGGGGGAAATGTCAAAGTTTTTCTGGCCAGCTTGTCCCGCCTGGAGGTTGCTAGGGGGAAATGTCAAAGTTTTTCCGGCCAGCTTGTCCCGCCGGGAGGTTGCGGGGCAAGCTGTCTCAAATGAGCCTGCTCAACCCTCACTGATTTCGGGCGATTCTGGGACCTCGCTCCCCGGAGGTCCCCTGGAAGTCGCGATGAGAGCGGATTTGAATGCCCGGGCCGACCCAGAGTTCCATGAGGTCGGGTGACTTTGGCGCCCAGGCTGGGTGTGGTGCCCCCCCGGTTCCGAACGCAGCAGACCCGAGCCCGCCACCCTCCGGCGGAATAGCAGGAGCAGGGGGAGCGAGCGTTTGCCTCGGGCGGTCGGGCGGACAGTTCCGCGGGACCCCTCTACGCCTCGTGCGGGGTGCCGGCCCGAGCCAAAGGACGGAGAGTGGGCGCTGCGGGGCAAGCTGACCGGAGGAGAGGCCGGGGGCGTGGATGAGCTCCCTTGGCAGAAGCCACCACCCGGGCAATCGCAGGGCGGTCGGATCGAGTTTGGCGGCGGCTGGGCTCCTCCGTCGCGGAGGCCCCGATGAGAGCGGATCTGGCCGGCCGCCCCCAGGCAGGGCTCCACAACTTCGGTCGAGCGAGGCAGCGCTCCCCCCGGGAGGGGGGGGGGTGGGTTCCGACCCTCCATGACCCAAGCCCGCCACCCTCGGGGAGAATGTCAGGAGGCGCTCCTCCGGCGAGAAAAGTCCCTGAACTGGAACCTGCTAGGGGGGAAAATGACAACTTTTTTTCCCGCACTGAAGCCAGCCAGGGGAAAATGTCAAAGTTTTTCCGGCCAGCTTGTCCTGCCTGGAGGTTGCGGGGCGAGCTGTCTCAAATGAGCCTGCTCAACCCTCACTGATTTCGGGCGATTCCAGGGCCTTGCTCCCCGGAGGTCCCGATGAGAGCGTATTTGAACGCCCGGGCCGACCCAGAGTTCCATGAGGTCGGGTGACTTTGGCGCCCAGGCCGGGGGTCGTGCCCCCCAGTTCCAAACACAGCAGACCCGGGCTCATCACCCTCTGGCGGAATAGCAGAGTGGCGCTGCGGGGCAAGCTGTCCAGAGGAGAGGCCGGGGGCGTGGATGAGCTCCCTGGCAGAGGCCACCACGCGGGCAATCGCAGGGCAGTCGGATCGAGTTTGGCGGCGGCCAGGCTCCTCCGTTGTGGAGGCCCCGATAAGAGCGGATCTGGCCGGCCGCCCCCAGGCAGGGCTCCACAACTCCGGCCGAGCGAGGCAGCGCTCCCCCCGGGAGGGGGGGGTGGGTTCCGACCCTCCATGACCCAAGCCCGCCACCCTCGGGGAGATTGTCAGGAGGTGCTCTTCTGGTGATAATAAGCCAGCAAGGCTAGGGGTGGAGGTCGGACCCGGCGGGCTGGCCAACCCCCTCCAACAGAGGAAGGTGAAAGCCGGCATCTGTCCTGGACCTCCACTGATCGATGAGGCAACCCGCGTCGGGGCTGGGGGAGATTTGACCACCAGGCCGTAGGCCAAGGGGTCCCGGCTGCTAATGGTGGGAGAGCTCTCCCCTCACTGCCCATGGACGCTCGGATGCCCTCTGGCTGGAGATCCGTCATGAGGCTCGGTTACCCCCAGGGGACCGGGGCCGAAGGCACAGGCGAGTTTGCGGAGACCCGTAGGAAATCAACAGAGGCCTGAAGATGCTGTGGTTTCCTGCTTGGTTGACAGCAGAGAGAGGGCACTCCCCTCCCCCATGCTGGCTAGGCCGAGGCAGGCCTGTGGCAGAGCACAATTCTCTGATGGCACTGAGGAAGGCTGATGCAGACCCCCGGACCCCTCAGCGCAGCTCCCTGCAGCTGGAGGGATGCCTGCCCCTAGGGGCAAGCTACCCCAGCTGCTGGGGTGGGGATGGCCCACAGGGTGGCGAGAGGACCCGACGGAGGTGGTGTGAGTCGGGGAGGTTTCCGCGGATCTGCCCGTCCACCTGCCCCCTCGCGGCCCGCCCCGCCACTCTCTGTGGGCTGCCCCAAGCCTCCGTTGTGTGCCTGGCCTCCCCCCTCCCCGGGGGCGTGCCAGGCCACGCGCAGGCTACCTTGTTGATCCTGCCAGTAGTATTTGCTTGTCTCAAAGATTAAGCCATGCATGTGTAAGTACAAACGGCTGGTACAGTGAAACTGCGAATGGCTCATTAAATCAGTTATGGTTCCTTTGATCGCTCCATCCATTACTTGGATAACTGTGGTAGTTCTAGAGCTAATACATGCTGACGAGCGCTGACCCCCAGGGATGCGTGCATTTATCAGACCAAAATCAATCCTGGGCCTGGGGGGCACCGGCCTCCCTTCCCCGGCCGCTTTGGTGACCCTAGATAACCTTGGGCCGATCGCATGTCCCCGTGACAGCGACGATGCATTTGGATGTCTGCCCTATCAACTTTCGATGGTACTTTCTGTGCCTACCATGGTGACCACGGGTAATGGGGAATCAGGGTTTGATTCCGGAGAGGGAGCCTGAGAAACGGCTACCACACCCAAGGAAGGAAGCAGGCGCGCAAATTACCCACTCCTGACACAGGGAGGTAGTGACGAAAAATAACAATGCAGGGCTTGACCGAGTTTCTGCAATTGAAATGAGTACACTTTAAATCCTTGAACAAGGATCAATTAGAGGGCAAGTCTGGTGCCAGCAGCCTGCGTGCTAGGTGGAGCTCTTGTGTCTCTGCTGGACAACCAGAGTAGGCCGAAAGGCCTGGGAACTAAATTTTGCATGCTAGCCCAGCAGGTGCTGTCATGAGTGGGGACAGCGGGGGCGGGAGCCCCAATGGAAGTCCAAAATTGTCCAGAACTTCCCCAAACTTGGAGGGGGGAACTGTTCCAATGGAGGGAGAGTCCTCTGCTGATTTCAGGCCACGGATGGTTGTTTTGGCTAATGAGCTGAAGATTGCAACCGAAAAAGATGAAGTATTGCTGAGCAAGATAAGCACTGTGCGGGGACGCATTAATCGTGTATGGAGTAATAATAGAGTTGTTTTGCATGATGAGCTGTCGAGGTTGAAGGAGGAGTACGCAGTGAATGCGGAAAAACTAAACAAGTTGATGAAGTCTGCGGGACCCTTTGCGGAGCTGTTTTCAGATCGGTCCCGTTTCCGCAGGATGGAGCTGAGGGGGAATAAATCTTCCTTGGATGAGTCTGTGGAGGAGGACTTTCTTGAGGATCCCCCAGTGAAGGCATTACCAGGTCATTGTCTAGTGGAGGGTCGGCAGAAGGGGATTGAGCCTGATGTGCCGAGCGGCTCTCCCGCTGGCCCTAGTACTGCTGG